>NW_028254805.1:0-63905 GCF_964263255.1 Lissotriton vulgaris
AGGCTGAGATGACTATGTTGCTGTCTCCACCTATGACCAAATATATATATATATATATATATATATATATATATATATATATATATATATATATATATATATATATATATATATATATATATATATATATATATATATATATATATATATATATATATATATATATATATATATATATCCAAACTGAGTTGCCCTGCAGCTCGAGGACGCCACTCCACACAGGATGGTTCACAGAACCCTTTTATTCCAAAAACCGGCATTCACTTTACAAAGTGGTTTCAGAATTCTGTCTCTTACGCGTTTCGGAGCAGCCTGCTCCTTCATCTGAGAGAAAAACCTGGCAGTCATGTGACTCCGCATTTTCACCAATTTACATAGTTTTTTCTTGATTGGTCACGTGTCTTTAGCCTGCTGGGATTTGTAGTTCGCTGCTATCCCATGACTGCGTGCTGGTTAAGTAATTTCATTTTAAGCCCTCCAGTGGGCATTGGAAGGTGAACCCAGTTTGCAATTAGGAAATCCTTTGCGCTGATGACAAGATTCACATACTTTGAACCCTGCAGACCCACATTTCTGGGCGGTGCATCCTCCACGGCCAAGGCTGCCGTGTAAAACATCCAAACTGAGTTGCCCTGCAGCTCGAGGACGCCACTCCACACAGGATGGTTCACAGAACCCTTTTATTCCAAAAACCGGCATTCACTTTACAAAGTGGTTTCAGAATTCTGTCTCTTACGCGTTTCGGAGCAGCCTGCTCCTTCATCTGAGAGAAAAACCTGGCAGTCATGTGACTCCGCATTTTCACCAATTTACATAGTTTTTTCTTGATTGGTCACGTGTCTTTAGCCTGCTGGGATTTGTAGTTCGCTGCTATCCCATGACTGCGTGCTGGTTAAGTAATTTCATTTTAAGCCCTCCAGTGGGCATTGGAAGGTGAACCCAGTTTGCAATTAGGAAATCCTTTGCGCTGATGACAAGATTCACATACTTTGAACCCTGCAGACCCACATTTCTGGGCGGTGCATCCTCCACGGCCAAGGCTGCCGTGTAAAACATCCAAACTGAGTTGCCCTGCAGCTCGAGGACGCCACTCCACACAGGATGGTTCACAGAACCCTTTTATTCCAAAAACCGGCATTCACTTTACAAAGTGGTTTCAGAATTCTGTCTCTTACGCGTTTCGGAGCAGCCTGCTCCTTCATCTGAGAGAAAAACCTGGCAGTCATGTGACTCCGCATTTTCACCAATTTACATAGTTTTTTCTTGATTGGTCACGTGTCTTTAGCCTGCTGGGATTTGTAGTTCGCTGCTATCCCATGACTGCGTGCTGGTTAAGTAATTTCATTTTAAGCCCTCCAGTGGGCATTGGAAGGTGAACCCAGTTTGCAATTAGGAAATCCTTTGCGCTGATGACAAGATTCACATACTTTGAACCCTGCAGACCCACATTTCTGGGCGGTGCATCCTCCACGGCCAAGGCTGCCGTGTAAAACATCCAAACTGAGTTGCCCTGCAGCTCGAGGACGCCACTCCACACAGGATGGTTCACAGAACCCTTTTATTCCAAAAACCGGCATTCACTTTACAAAGTGGTTTCAGAATTCTGTCTCTTACGCGTTTCGGAGCAGCCTGCTCCTTCATCTGAGAGAAAAACCTGGCAGTCATGTGACTCCGCATTTTCACCAATTTACATAGTTTTTTCTTGATTGGTCACGTGTCTTTAGCCTGCTGGGATTTGTAGTTCGCTGCTATCCCATGACTGCGTGCTGGTTAAGTAATTTCATTTTAAGCCCTCCAGTGGGCATTGGAAGGTGAACCCAGTTTGCAATTAGGAAATCCTTTGCGCTGATGACAAGATTCACATACTTTGAACCCTGCAGACCCACATTTCTGGGCGGTGCATCCTCCACGGCCAAGGCTGCCGTGTAAAACATCCAAACTGAGTTGCCCTGCAGCTCGAGGACGCCACTCCACACAGGATGGTTCACAGAACCCTTTTATTCCAAAAACCGGCATTCACTTTACAAAGTGGTTTCAGAATTCTGTCTCTTACGCGTTTCGGAGCAGCCTGCTCCTTCATCTGAGAGAAAAACCTGGCAGTCATGTGACTCCGCATTTTCACCAATTTACATAGTTTTTTCTTGATTGGTCACGTGTCTTTAGCCTGCTGGGATTTGTAGTTCGCTGCTATCCCATGACTGCGTGCTGGTTAAGTAATTTCATTTTAAGCCCTCCAGTGGGCATTGGAAGGTGAACCCAGTTTGCAATTAGGAAATCCTTTGCGCTGATGACAAGATTCACATACTTTGAACCCTGCAGACCCACATTTCTGGGCGGTGCATCCTCCACGGCCAAGGCTGCCGTGTAAAACATCCAAACTGAGTTGCCCTGCAGCTCGAGGACGCCACTCCACACAGGATGGTTCACAGAACCCTTTTATTCCAAAAACCGGCATTCACTTTACAAAGTGGTTTCAGAATTCTGTCTCTTACGCGTTTCGGAGCAGCCTGCTCCTTCATCTGAGAGAAAAACCTGGCAGTCATGTGACTCCGCATTTTCACCAATTTACATAGTTTTTTCTTGATTGGTCACGTGTCTTTAGCCTGCTGGGATTTGTAGTTCGCTGCTATCCCATGACTGCGTGCTGGTTAAGTAATTTCATTTTAAGCCCTCCAGTGGGCATTGGAAGGTGAACCCAGTTTGCAATTAGGAAATCCTTTGCGCTGATGACAAGATTCACATACTTTGAACCCTGCAGACCCACATTTCTGGGCGGTGCATCCTCCACGGCCAAGGCTGCCGTGTAAAACATCCAAACTGAGTTGCCCTGCAGCTCGAGGACGCCACTCCACACAGGATGGTTCACAGAACCCTTTTATTCCAAAAACCGGCATTCACTTTACAAAGTGGTTTCAGAATTCTGTCTCTTACGCGTTTCGGAGCAGCCTGCTCCTTCATCTGAGAGAAAAACCTGGCAGTCATGTGACTCCGCATTTTCACCAATTTACATAGTTTTTTCTTGATTGGTCACGTGTCTTTAGCCTGCTGGGATTTGTAGTTCGCTGCTATCCCATGACTGCGTGCTGGTTAAGTAATTTCATTTTAAGCCCTCCAGTGGGCATTGGAAGGTGAACCCAGTTTGCAATTAGGAAATCCTTTGCGCTGATGACAAGATTCACATACTTTGAACCCTGCAGACCCACATTTCTGGGCGGTGCATCCTCCACGGCCAAGGCTGCCGTGTAAAACATCCAAACTGAGTTGCCCTGCAGCTCGAGGACGCCACTCCACACAGGATGGTTCACAGAACCCTTTTATTCCAAAAACCGGCATTCACTTTACAAAGTGGTTTCAGAATTCTGTCTCTTACGCGTTTCGGAGCAGCCTGCTCCTTCATCTGAGAGAAAAACCTGGCAGTCATGTGACTCCGCATTTTCACCAATTTACATAGTTTTTTCTTGATTGGTCACGTGTCTTTAGCCTGCTGGGATTTGTAGTTCGCTGCTATCCCATGACTGCGTGCTGGTTAAGTAATTTCATTTTAAGCCCTCCAGTGGGCATTGGAAGGTGAACCCAGTTTGCAATTAGGAAATCCTTTGCGCTGATGACAAGATTCACATACTTTGAACCCTGCAGACCCACATTTCTGGGCGGTGCATCCTCCACGGCCAAGGCTGCCGTGTAAAACATCCAAACTGAGTTGCCCTGCAGCTCGAGGACGCCACTCCACACAGGATGGTTCACAGAACCCTTTTATTCCAAAAACCGGCATTCACTTTACAAAGTGGTTTCAGAATTCTGTCTCTTACGCGTTTCGGAGCAGCCTGCTCCTTCATCTGAGAGAAAAACCTGGCAGTCATGTGACTCCGCATTTTCACCAATTTACATAGTTTTTTCTTGATTGGTCACGTGTCTTTAGCCTGCTGGGATTTGTAGTTCGCTGCTATCCCATGACTGCGTGCTGGTTAAGTAATTTCATTTTAAGCCCTCCAGTGGGCATTGGAAGGTGAACCCAGTTTGCAATTAGGAAATCCTTTGCGCTGATGACAAGATTCACATACTTTGAACCCTGCAGACCCACATTTCTGGGCGGTGCATCCTCCACGGCCAAGGCTGCCGTGTAAAACATCCAAACTGAGTTGCCCTGCAGCTCGAGGACGCCACTCCACACAGGATGGTTCACAGAACCCTTTTATTCCAAAAACCGGCATTCACTTTACAAAGTGGTTTCAGAATTCTGTCTCTTACGCGTTTCGGAGCAGCCTGCTCCTTCATCTGAGAGAAAAACCTGGCAGTCATGTGACTCCGCATTTTCACCAATTTACATAGTTTTTTCTTGATTGGTCACGTGTCTTTAGCCTGCTGGGATTTGTAGTTCGCTGCTATCCCATGACTGCGTGCTGGTTAAGTAATTTCATTTTAAGCCCTCCAGTGGGCATTGGAAGGTGAACCCAGTTTGCAATTAGGAAATCCTTTGCGCTGATGACAAGATTCACATACTTTGAACCCTGCAGACCCACATTTCTGGGCGGTGCATCCTCCACGGCCAAGGCTGCCGTGTAAAACATCCAAACTGAGTTGCCCTGCAGCTCGAGGACGCCACTCCACACAGGATGGTTCACAGAACCCTTTTATTCCAAAAACCGGCATTCACTTTACAAAGTGGTTTCAGAATTCTGTCTCTTACGCGTTTCGGAGCAGCCTGCTCCTTCATCTGAGAGAAAAACCTGGCAGTCATGTGACTCCGCATTTTCACCAATTTACATAGTTTTTTCTTGATTGGTCACGTGTCTTTAGCCTGCTGGGATTTGTAGTTCGCTGCTATCCCATGACTGCGTGCTGGTTAAGTAATTTCATTTTAAGCCCTCCAGTGGGCATTGGAAGGTGAACCCAGTTTGCAATTAGGAAATCCTTTGCGCTGATGACAAGATTCACATACTTTGAACCCTGCAGACCCACATTTCTGGGCGGTGCATCCTCCACGGCCAAGGCTGCCGTGTAAAACATCCAAACTGAGTTGCCCTGCAGCTCGAGGACGCCACTCCACACAGGATGGTTCACAGAACCCTTTTATTCCAAAAACCGGCATTCACTTTACAAAGTGGTTTCAGAATTCTGTCTCTTACGCGTTTCGGAGCAGCCTGCTCCTTCATCTGAGAGAAAAACCTGGCAGTCATGTGACTCCGCATTTTCACCAATTTACATAGTTTTTTCTTGATTGGTCACGTGTCTTTAGCCTGCTGGGATTTGTAGTTCGCTGCTATCCCATGACTGCGTGCTGGTTAAGTAATTTCATTTTAAGCCCTCCAGTGGGCATTGGAAGGTGAACCCAGTTTGCAATTAGGAAATCCTTTGCGCTGATGACAAGATTCACATACTTTGAACCCTGCAGACCCACATTTCTGGGCGGTGCATCCTCCACGGCCAAGGCTGCCGTGTAAAACATCCAAACTGAGTTGCCCTGCAGCTCGAGGACGCCACTCCACACAGGATGGTTCACAGAACCCTTTTATTCCAAAAACCGGCATTCACTTTACAAAGTGGTTTCAGAATTCTGTCTCTTACGCGTTTCGGAGCAGCCTGCTCCTTCATCTGAGAGAAAAACCTGGCAGTCATGTGACTCCGCATTTTCACCAATTTACATAGTTTTTTCTTGATTGGTCACGTGTCTTTAGCCTGCTGGGATTTGTAGTTCGCTGCTATCCCATGACTGCGTGCTGGTTAAGTAATTTCATTTTAAGCCCTCCAGTGGGCATTGGAAGGTGAACCCAGTTTGCAATTAGGAAATCCTTTGCGCTGATGACAAGATTCACATACTTTGAACCCTGCAGACCCACATTTCTGGGCGGTGCATCCTCCACGGCCAAGGCTGCCGTGTAAAACATCCAAACTGAGTTGCCCTGCAGCTCGAGGACGCCACTCCACACAGGATGGTTCACAGAACCCTTTTATTCCAAAAACCGGCATTCACTTTACAAAGTGGTTTCAGAATTCTGTCTCTTACGCGTTTCGGAGCAGCCTGCTCCTTCATCTGAGAGAAAAACCTGGCAGTCATGTGACTCCGCATTTTCACCAATTTACATAGTTTTTTCTTGATTGGTCACGTGTCTTTAGCCTGCTGGGATTTGTAGTTCGCTGCTATCCCATGACTGCGTGCTGGTTAAGTAATTTCATTTTAAGCCCTCCAGTGGCAGGCTGCTCCGAAACGCGTAAGAGACAGAATTCTGAAACCACTTTGTAAAGTGAATGCCGGTTTTTGGAATAAAAGGGTTCTGTGAACCATCCTGTGTGGAGTGGCGTCCTCGAGCTGCAGGGCAACTCAGTTTGGATGTTTTACACGGCAGCCTTGGCCGTGGAGGATGCACCGCCCAGAAATGTGGGTCTGCAGGGTTCAAAGTATGTGAATCTTGTCATCAGCGCAAAGGATTTCCTAATTGCAAACTGGGTTCACCTTCCAATGCCCACTGGAGGGCTTAAAATGAAATTACTTAACCAGCACGCAGTCATGGGATAGCAGCGAACTACAAATCCCAGCAGGCTAAAGACACGTGACCAATCAAGAAAAAACTATGTAAATTGGTGAAAATGCGGAGTCACATGACTGCCAGGTTTTTCTCTCAGATGAAGGAGCAGGCTGCTCCGAAACGCGTAAGAGACAGAATTCTGAAACCACTTTGTAAAGTGAATGCCGGTTTTTGGAATAAAAGGGTTCTGTGAACCATCCTGTGTGGAGTGGCGTCCTCGAGCTGCAGGGCAACTCAGTTTGGATGTTTTACACGGCAGCCTTGGCCGTGGAGGATGCACCGCCCAGAAATGTGGGTCTGCAGGGTTCAAAGTATGTGAATCTTGTCATCAGCGCAAAGGATTTCCTAATTGCAAACTGGGTTCACCTTCCAATGCCCACTGGAAGGCTTAAAATGAAATTACTTAACCAGCACGCAGTCATGGGATAGCAGCGAACTACAAATCCCAGCAGGCTAAAGACACGTGACCAATCAAGAAAAAACTATGTAAATTGGTGAAAATGCGGAGTCACATGACTGCCAGGTTTTTCTCTCAGATGAAGGAGCAGGCTGCTCCGAAACGCGTAAGAGACAGAATTCTGAAACCACTTTGTAAAGTGAATGCCGGTTTTTGGAATAAAAGGGTTCTGTGAACCATCCTGTGTGGAGTGGCGTCCTCGAGCTGCAGGGCAACTCAGTTTGGATGTTTTACACGGCAGCCTTGGCCGTGGAGGATGCACCGCCCAGAAATGTGGGTCTGCAGGGTTCAAAGTATGTGAATCTTGTCATCAGCGCAAAGGATTTCCTAATTGCAAACTGGGTTCACCTTCCAATGCCCACTGGAGGGCTTAAAATGAAATTACTTAACCAGCACGCAGTCATGGGATAGCAGCGAACTACAAATCCCAGCAGGCTAAAGACACGTGACCAATCAAGAAAAAACTATGTAAATTGGTGAAAATGCGGAGTCACATGACTGCCAGGTTTTTCTCTCAGATGAAGGAGCAGGCTGCTCCGAAACGCGTAAGAGACAGAATTCTGAAACCACTTTGTAAAGTGAATGCCGGTTTTTGGAATAAAAGGGTTCTGTGAACCATCCTGTGTGGAGTGGCGTCCTCGAGCTGCAGGGCAACTCAGTTTGGATGTTTTACACGGCAGCCTTGGCCGTGGAGGATGCACCGCCCAGAAATGTGGGTCTGCAGGGTTCAAAGTATGTGAATCTTGTCATCAGCGCAAAGGATTTCCTAATTGCAAACTGGGTTCACCTTCCAATGCCCACTGGAGGGCTTAAAATGAAATTACTTAACCAGCACGCAGTCATGGGATAGCAGCGAACTACAAATCCCAGCAGGCTAAAGACACGTGACCAATCAAGAAAAAACTATGTAAATTGGTGAAAATGCGGAGTCACATGACTGCCAGGTTTTTCTCTCAGATGAAGGAGCAGGCTGCTCCGAAACGCGTAAGAGACAGAATTCTGAAACCACTTTGTAAAGTGAATGCCGGTTTTTGGAATAAAAGGGTTCTGTGAACCATCCTGTGTGGAGTGGCGTCCTCGAGCTGCAGGGCAACTCAGTTTGGATGTTTTACACGGCAGCCTTGGCCGTGGAGGATGCACCGCCCAGAAATGTGGGTCTGCAGGGTTCAAAGTATGTGAATCTTGTCATCAGCGCAAAGGATTTCCTAATTGCAAACTGGGTTCACCTTCCAATGCCCACTGGAGGGCTTAAAATGAAATTACTTAACCAGCACGCAGTCATGGGATAGCAGCGAACTACAAATCCCAGCAGGCTAAAGACACGTGACCAATCAAGAAAAAACTATGTAAATTGGTGAAAATGCGGAGTCACATGACTGCCAGGTTTTTCTCTCGGATGAAGGAGCAGGCTGCTCCGAAACGCGTAAGAGACAGAATTCTGAAACCACTTTGTAAAGTGAATGCCGGTTTTTGGAATAAAAGGGTTCTGTGAACCATCCTGTGTGGAGTGGCGTCCTCGAGCTGCAGGGCAACTCAGTTTGGATGTTTTACACGGCAGCCTTGGCCGTGGAGGATGCACCGCCCAGAAATGTGGGTCTGCAGGGTTCAAAGTATGTGAATCTTGTCATCAGCGCAAAGGATTTCCTAATTGCAAACTGGGTTCACCTTCCAATGCCCACTGGAGGGCTTAAAATGAAATTACTTAACCAGCACGCAGTCATGGGATAGCAGCGAACTACAAATCCCAGCAGGCTAAAGACACGTGACCAATCAAGAAAAAACTATGTAAATTGGTGAAAATGCGGAGTCACATGACTGCCAGGTTTTTCTCTCAGATGAAGGAGCAGGCTGCTCCGAAACGCGTAAGAGACAGAATTCTGAAACCACTTTGTAAAGTGAATGCCGGTTTTTGGAATAAAAGGGTTCTGTGAACCATCCTGTGTGGAGTGGCGTCCTCGAGCTGCAGGGCAACTCAGTTTTTGATGTTTTACACGGCAGCCTTGGCCGTGGAGGATGCACCGCCCAGAAATGTGGGTCTGCAGGGTTCAAAGTATGTGAATCTTGTCATCAGCGCAAAGGATTTCCTAATTGCAAACTGGGTTCACCTTCCAATGCCCACTGGAGGGCTTAAAATGAAATTACTTAACCAGCACGCAGTCATGGGATAGCAGCGAACTACAAATCCCAGCAGGCTAAAGACACGTGACCAATCAAGAAAAAACTATGTAAATTGGTGAAAATGCGGAGTCACATGACTGCCAGGTTTTTCTCTCAGATGAAGGAGCAGGCTGCTCCGAAACGCGTAAGAGACAGAAGTCTGAAACCACTTTGTAAAGTGAATGCCGGTTTTTGGAATAAAAGGTTTCTGTGAACCATCCTGTGTGGAGTGGCGTCCTCGAGCTGCAGGGCAACTCAGTTTGGATGTTTTACACGGCAGCCTTGGCCGTGGAGGATGCACCGCCCAGAAATGTGGGTCTGCAGGGTTCAAAGTATGTGAATCTTGTCATCAGCGCAAAGGATTTCCTAATTGCAAACTGGGTTCACCTTCCAATGCCCACTGGAGGGCTTAAAATGAAATTACTTAACCAGCACGCAGTCATGGGATAGCAGCGAACTACAAATCCCAGCAGGCTAAAGACACGTGACCAATCAAGAAAAAACTATGTAAATTGGTGAAAATGCGGAGTCACCTGACTGCCAGGTTTTTCACTCATGCTTTGAACATTTTAGCTTCTATTTTTAAATGTGTGTATCAAAGGTTATATTACGCTGAGAGGAGGTCTACCACTCTTTTACAAGGATGATGTCATCAGTGATTTCATCAGTGATGTTATTTCAGATATCATCAGTGATGTCACGAGTGATGTCACTGACCATGTCATGAGTCATATAAAATGTGACGTCATCAGCAGTGCATTGCGGGTGCGCGAGTTATAGTTAGCTGAAGTAACTATAACGGGGGAATTTCATTGGTTTTATATGAGTAAAATGTCCAGTTAACTATAACATGTGTCAAACCTATGGTTTTTTCAGTGAATTTCATAGGTTTTGTAAATGCTTCTTCCTAACTATAACATGTGTAAAACCTTTGGTTTTTTTCAGTGAATTTCATAGGTTTTTTGAATGCTACTTCCTAACTATAACGGGTTTAAAACCTATGGTTTTTTCAGTGAATTTCATAGGTTTTTTAAATGCTACTTCCTAACTATAACGTGTTTAAAACCTATGGTTTTTTCAGTGATTATATATATATATATATATATATATATAAAATTTCTATGGCAAAATGAAACCCCTCATTTTGTTCCTTTTCAAATTAAATGTATTAAGTGTTACCACTTTATTCCAATCAAGATGACTTCAGGTGTGCCATACTTTTGTCATAAGTAAGACGGTTAGCGTTCTAGTTGTTCTTTAGAACACTCTGGGACATTCTGTCATTGGGCTATAGTTGGGCTACATCTGGCTGATATTTGGGCTACATTTGTTTTTTTTGTCTCTGGTGGCCATCTTTGGGCTACATTGGGCTACATTGGGCTACATTTGGGCTCTAACATATATATAGCCCAATGTAGCCCAATATATATTTTTTCAAAGTTAATTTTCTCAGCAACTACTGAACAGATTTACACCATTCAAAGAAAAGCATAATCTGCGAGCCGGACTCTACCTTTCTTCCAAATTTCTTATAAATCCATTCAGCCGTTCGAGCTGTAGCCGTGTCTAAACGTCCTATGGAAAATAACATGGGGAAAACACGTTTTGGGACCCCCCTTTTATCTCAGCCCCCACCTGACGAATCCCCCCCAAACTTTCAGGGAAGGAGCGGAGCGGAGCAGGCCATCTTCTTTGAGAAATTCGCAAAGATTCGTCCACCGGCGCCAAAGTTATTCTCAATAGAATGTTGGGGATTTCCTATGGAAACTAGGTCCTAACTATAACTACCTACTGGCGACCGCCAGTAGGTAATATATATATATATATATATATATATATATATATATATATATATATATATATATATATATATATATATATATATATATATATATATATTGGTAGAACTGGCATTTCAGTCTGGCTAAGGCTGACGCCAAAGCCAGGCAGAAACCAGCATTCTAGTCAGGGCAAGGGAGTCACACGCCAAGATAACCCCTGCTCACCCCCTTGGTAGCTTGGCACGAGCAGATAGGCTTATCCCGGAGGCAATGTGTAAAATATTTGCGCACGCACACAACAGCAACAACATCCTAGGCACACCACAAAAGGAACTCCACGCAAGGTTATATAAAAATAACTTTTGTATTGTCAGAACACATCAGATGGTAATCACACAATATACATGGTGCCAACTGGCACGGGCAATATTCACAAGGGATTATTTACACAGGACAGGGCCACGTGGGCTACTGTCAGAATCAGCACTTAGTAGAAATAACACTTCTGAATCATAGAATATAGGATATAAAATCACTGTAGCACAAATTAGCAAATATAGCACACAACCAGTAACCACTGGTAACAGGTAAGTACCACCTACGCAACCCTAACCATCTTAGGAAAATGTCACACAGGGAACCAGGACCTCACTAGGACCACCTGTACTAGCAAGAACAACCACCTAAGTATCACAATACATTTAGGGGTATAAGCAAGAACACATCACACATGATGCATCACAACATTCAGAGGTGTAGGGAAGGAAAACACATGATGCATAAAAACATTCAGAGGTGTAAGAACCAGGCACATGACACATAAAGACACATTCAGAGGTGCAGCACAAGAGAACACATGATGTATAACCAACACATTCAGAGGTGTAAGAACAAGGCACATGACGCATACAAACACATTCAGAGGTGCCGGAAAAACACATGATGCATGAAAACACATTCAGAGGTGTAAGGAACGAAAACACATGATGCCTAAAACATTCAGAGGTGTAGGGAAAACCCATGCTTAATAGCATAAATCATAACAGCACATAAAGCACATTAGCGCAGAAATCATATCTAGGCCTAACCAGTAAAACTACAGTAGGCAATCTCTTCACTAATCTAACCACACATAGGTAAGCACACAGCAAAAACACATGATGTATAACCAACACATTCAGAGGTGTAAGAATAAGACACTTGATGCATCAAAACACATTCAGAGGTGTAGGGAAGGAAAACACATGATGCCTAAAAACATTCAGAGGTTTTAGAACAAGGTGCGTAATCATATTAAATGCCTTACATATCCTAGCACCACATCACATTGCGCAAAACTCATACTAGGCAATTACCATCAAAAACATAGCAGGTAACCACATTGCGCAAAATCACCTTAGGGCCTTGCGCCCTATTCACCTACCAGCCCCCCAGGCCAACTGGCCATCTCAAGGAGCGGCTTAAGAAGCCCTTTGTCCAGAATGTCAGGGCGCGCTGCCAATGCAGCGCCAGTCAGGGGTGCACCACCAGCGCAAGCCAATTGCGCCACATGTTGGAGCCATACAGGCTCTCTAGACAACAATGCCCCGTGGTCGTGGGAGCCTCGAGGCTCTAAACACACATGTGCCCTCTGGAGCCTCCTAGCCTCTTAAACAAATCGCAGGGACTACTTTGGCAGGGGGGAGGGGCGGGCACCGGCAATGTGCCCCGATGCCCCTCCTTGAACAATGATGGCCCCCGGAGCCCTCGTGGGCTCAGTAAAGAATGCCCCCACTGGTAGAGCCTCAGGGCTCTAAGCACACTGCACCAGGGACTAGCCAAATGCTCTTTCTCACCCTCGGAGCGGCCCGCTGTCAACCGGGGCCGCTCTGAGTAAAGCAAAACTGCCCCCGCACTCACCGGGTCTCGCTGGTCCTGCGGGGGCGGGAAACACTCACTGCCGGTCTCCTTCTCAAGCAGCGTGGGGCTCTCCTTCTCCACCGGAGCCCCGCCTGCACACTCAGCCGCTCTTCTCCTCGGGTGCCTCGCTGGAAAGGGTGCTCTCTTTCTTTCCCAGGCAGCGCAGGCTCTACCAGGCAGACTGACCGGGGCTCTCCCTAGCTCATGGGAGCCCCGGTGATGACGCGGTTATCCTCTTCCGGGTGGGCAGCCAATAGCTGCGCGGCAACTATTCTTTGGGGCAGCCAATGACAGCCCTCCTGACGAGTCCCCTGGCTCTGGTCGCGCTGCCGAGGCCAATGCGGCGATTTCTTCGCCAAAGCATGGGGTGGGCTCCCGTTGTAAATTACATAATAAAGTGATGCGGGACTCGCTCGGGGGCACAACACGCAGGGTGGGCACCTGCTAAAGCACATGAATCGGTCTCAAGCGCTAGAGACCTAAAAACGCGCTCCCAGCGCTAGAGGACAGGAAAACAGCTTTCCCAGGCACTTAGGAAAGTCCAGCCAAAAATAAAACGCTCTCCCAGGCGCTCAGGGGGCAGAGTCCATCCGACCCCTAAGGCAAAAAACTCCCATAGCAAAAGGGGTCCCAGCATCCAGCAGGGGATCCCAGGAAAAGGTCTCTAGAGTCCAGGACATCAGCAGCCCATCAGGTATCCAGGGGCTGGGCAGGGCCCAGGGAGGCAAGCCTTCCCCTGGGCCCAAGCAGCAGCACGCCCCTGGCAGGATTCAAGTCAGAAACAAGAACATTTTGTAAGGGGACACAGCCCCTTTTTATACAGTAAAATCCTTTGTCTAGCAGGGTGCAGGCAATGTGAGAACCAGCTTCAACTGGTTATAGGGAACTCCTTTCACTGGCCAGGCTAGGGACATCAGACGCACCACAGGGGGTGGAGCCAGCATTGTGTGGGGAAAGCCCAGCCCTATTCAGGCCCAGGTGCACCCCTCCCCTCACATCAGCATGCTAATCACTCCATTCACCATCGGGGCAGACCCACCGAGACTCTTGGAGCCAGGCTCACCAGCCAGCTCCAGCCAATCACACCCCAGACATTAATTACACAAACATGCCAACTTCTAGAAGTGAAACTTCCACACTAGACACAATCATGCCGCATATATCATTTTGCAGTATTCAATCTCACAAGTTCGCACATACCAAACTCGACCCTGCACTCCCCACACATCAGGAACTACCATGGGCATACAAATTCCCCATTCATTCCTATGGGAGGGCAGGTCACTCTCACTACTCACACAGAGAGCTCACGCATTTTACACTATACCACAGTGAAAAAGTGCGCAGAGGCCTAAAATCACCAACACCAGGTTACAGAAACAGGCTAGGCAAAAGCAAAAAGTTTCGGGGTGAACATATATATATATGTCTGGAACTTCGCCATTCGCCCCAACGAAACTGGAAGCCAAAAACGAAACGGACCCATTCAGGTTGGTTTAAACGCTTATTTTATTCTGTGCACCCTCTTGTCCGCCATGACGCGTTTCGGGCCCTGGAGCCCTTGATCACATGACATGGTCGAATTACACCCAGTGGTTTGTAGTACCGGAATGGTCACATGACTCCAAGCCTATAGAGATAAAGAAAATACTTCAGCCTAATCCGGACTGTTTGACAAAAAAACATTGTTTTCTCTTCTTGTCATATGTTCAATTTTTACACTATTATTACCTAATTTTTATCCCACGGATATGTGCAACAATTCGCAATAAATACAATAAATATTTAAAATAAATACTTAAATATGTACATATTTGCGATGACAGTTAACCAACATCATTACACCAATAAATATTTGTAATACTGATCAAGTATATACATATTCCCTATTGAACGTAATTTGTCAAACTCAGGGAAGTTTTTAATGTACAGGTTGGCAGAAATAAAGTGCATAGTGCTTATTTTCGAGTTCGTTTTGTTGTGCCGTGACAGATACAAAATTTACTTGCATACCACCAATTATTTACATTATAAAACACGTATATACACATTCACTTAGGACCAGTATATCAATCATGTTTTCAATAAACAGAGAAGTTTATGTGCAAAATTGGCTAAATAAAGTGCATAGTGCTTAACTAGTCAAAATATCCAGTGGGTTCTATTACTTTTTGAGGATTTAAATAATACTGCCCAAGTGGGAATTCTCATCACAGTTCTGGACCACTGCTTCTATACTGCTTGGGTTTTTTATGTGTTATCCATGCACCACGAAAAGAAATAGTGTGATTTACCCTTAATTACGTGTTTTATTTTACTGTTGTTTAAAATCTGGCAGTATTAGATGGAATTTACATGTTTTGACGACTCTATGCCCCTGATCCATTTATACAATTCTAATGTCTGATTCGTATAACCTGCTTATGATGTTATTCCAGATGTAAGCAGGTATACAAATCCTCAGTCGCATTGAGGCCATATGGTGTCTTGGTGTCAAGCTCAAGGATATAGCGGGTTTCTAATACTCGTAAACGTGCTTCTCTATTCCCTCCTCTTCGTAACGGCTGCACCATATCTATTGCATAATATTTCAGCCAGTTTAAGTCTCCCTTGTGGCATAGATTGACATGCCTTGCCACGGGGTACGCTTCATCCTTGTTAGTTACTGCCCTCATATGCTGCAATATGCGTTTGTGGACTTGTAGCTTAGTGCTGCCAACGTAGCAGAGTCCACAAACACATTCCAATACATAGATAACGTAATCTGATTTACAAGTTATCTTCTTGGAAATGGGAATTTCTGTCTCACTAAATGGAGAACTATATGTCGTTTTATTCTTCCCTATGGTGCAAGCCTTGCACACTGCACACTTGAGGAAACCCTTGCTTTTGCCCAGCCAATTGTCACAGGTTGGTATCTCCGGACTACTGCTGACTAGCATGTCATTCATGGACCGGGCACGGCTGTAAGTAATTGCAGGGAAAGTAGCTATTGTTTTGCCAATCACAGGGTCCCCTGTGATTATATGCCAGTTTTTCTTGACAATATTTTGTATTTGTCTATGCTGGCAGCTATATCCCATAATGAGTCTTGGTTGACCCTCTGCATTGTTCACCATTGTTTGTTCTACCCCTGATGATGTTATTGGGGACAATACAGCCTTATTGGCCCTTTCCATAGCTTTTGACACCACACTTTCTGTATAGCCTCTCTGTAAGAATCTTGCCTTGCTCTCTTTTTGTGCTACCAAACCGGCTGCATCTGTGCTACAGATTCTTCTAATCCTCAGCATCTCCCCATAGGGGATGCTTCGGATTAGGTGGTTGGGGTGCTGGCTAGAGGCATGGAGGATTGTATTGCCTGCAGTTTCTTTGCAATGTAATTTGGTCTGCAGTTTCCCTTCTTCTACATAAACCTCTACATCTAAAAAGTTGACCTTATTATCACTGATGGTGCCTGTGAAGTTTAAATTCAATTCATTTTTGTTGATGTCACTAATGAACTGTTCCGCTTCACTCGTTGTCCCCTTCCAAATTATAAACAAATCGTCTATAAATCTGTACCACGATACAACTTTGCTAGACATGATCTCACTATAGGCATTGCCCAGGACCTGCTCCTCCCACAGCCCCATGTGCAGACATGAGTAACTTGGGGAGAAGCAGGCCCCCATTGCTACTCCCCGCAATTGCTGGAACATTTGATTTTGGAAGAGAAAGTAATTGTTGTTAAGACACATTTCCAACATCTCTACCAACATGGTGTTATGCTCCAACATACACACTGGTCTTTTGCTGAGAAAATGTTTAACTGCTCTCACTCCATCTACATGGTTGATGCTCGTATAGAGAGCAGTGACATCTAGTGTGACCAGTAGATATTCTGTACTCCACACCACTGATTTTATTTTTTGCAAAAAGTCCATAGTGTCTCTGATGTATGATGGCAGGGATTTCACAAACTCTTGGAGGAAATGATCGATATATCTGGACACCTTTTCAAATGTCCCCCCACACGCTGAAATAATGGGCCTCCCAGGTGGTCTAGCACTGTCCTTATGGATCTTCTGAATCAAGTAGAACACCGGAATTATGAGATGATTAGTTTTTAAGAATTTTAATTCATCCCCACTCAGAAGCCCTTGTCCTCTCCATGAGTAAAGTTTTGTGTTCAACTTGTCCCACGCTTGTTTGAATACCTGACGATCACACCTGTTGTAGCACTTTCTGTCGCCTAGTTGTTTCAGTGCTTCCTCCAAATATAGGTTCAGAGGCCAAAGGACGATATTGCCTCCTTTGTCCGATTGCCTAATTACAGTTTTTTCATCGTCCTGAAGTTTTTTCATTAGGCTACCGAAAGAATTATTGTGCTTTGGCGTTCTTTTATTTGCCAACAGAGTTTTTTTGTTTAGCTTTTTCAACTCTGATATAATCATGTCACTGAACACATCGATATTATCATGTGCCATCACTGGGTTAAACGTTGATTTGGGCTTGAATGAAGTATTGCCAGGAATATTAGTTACTGTTGTATCTGCTGTTTCTTGGATATTGTCCAGGTCTCCTTCATTCAGGAGATCTTGTAAATCACATTGCAATTCATATTCTCTTACCGACAAAGTACTGCCCTCCACCATGTTTGTTTCTTGGGGTTTGCGCGCCTTTTGTTTATATATATATATATTGCACCACAGCGCTTCCCCACTTAGGAAGAATTAATTTTTAGGTTGTGGCACATTATATGGTGAAGGTGGTTTTCGCCTTTGGACCTTACCTGATACAAGATTATTTGTATATTCATATCATGAAGTACCGCTGACAATACATGCCCACTGGGCCGAGACTTTCCCCTTCTCTTTTTGACCCAGACTAACAGCTTACTATGGGACCATTATGATGATGGAATAAAGTGTTATCTTTGTTTGTATTGATCATTGACACGGTAGCCCACTTGGGCGGTATACCTTGGACTTATTATGTGTTTGCCCACTTGGGCGAAATGTATGCATATTGGAGTACAAATGATGCAATAGCACCGTATATGCAATGAATTGTCGAATATACTCTAAGCTAACCATTAGAGATATACTATCGGGCATATGTGGTATTTCCCCAATTGAATTTACTGACGATATTGACTAGGTTAAAATGGTGGCACCACCATACATCACTGTTTTACTTTATCACGGTGGTTTAAGTCCTTTGTTTATGTTTATTCACTGAAGTGTATTTAAATATGCAAACTGTAATGCTTCTTTAGCGTGATCAAGACGTAAGTCGAAATGCGTTGCTGTGCAGTCTGATATACAAATAAATTACCTGAAAATCTATGCGAAGTGTCCGTGATAATTCTTACTAAGTGGGGAAGCGCTGTGGTGCAATATTGTACAGGGCTGCCGGACCGCCCTGCGAGACGGCTTCTTTCACGACCGGAGCCGTTGTTTATATATATATATATATATATATATATATATATATATATATATATATATATATATATATATATATATATAAGCTTCAAATGTACCACGAAATCCCAGGGCACTCCGGGGCAGGTGCTCCAACACGCCGGTATTTTTATATATATATATATATATATATATATATATATATATATATATATATATATATATATATATATATATATATATATATATATATATATATATATATATATGTATATATGTATATATATATATATATATATATATATATATATATATATATATATATATATATATATATATATATATATATATATATATATATATATATATATATATATATTCTCTCCAAAAAAGGTTGCCCTTGTGGATTCACCACTCGCGCTGAGGTTGCAGCACTCACTGTCACGGGTGGAAGGACGTCAGCGTGTCCTCCGGCCTTCCTGCATGCCATACGCGTTTCGAGCTGGCTAATCGCTCTTGATCACTGGCACCCTGAATAACGAGGCAGGTAAATGTTGACCATCAGCTTTATTTAGATATCAGGTCCCGCCCAAGTGGGCGTCGCACTCGAGCATTCTGGATGCTGTAGTTGGTTACTACGCACGAGTGCGCTGCTTCATCACACAGGGTTGAAAATGTTTACCCGTTTGGGCGGAATGTCAAGGGGATTAGCTGACTGTCCCTCCAATGTCAGCCGTGGCTTAGGCTCTCAGCGCTCCTGAAATTGCTCGCATGTTAGAGCAAACTGGATCCGCATAGTCCGCGGCGGGGCTCATCCGCGACCGGACAGGCCGCATTTATTCTCTCCAAAAAAGGTTGCCCTTGTGGATTCACCACTCGCGCTGAGGTTGCAGCACTCACTGTCACGGGTGGAAGGACGTCAGCGTGTCCTCCGGCCTTCCTGCATGCCATACGCGTTTCGAGCTGGCTAATCGCTCTTGATCACTGGCACCCTGAATAACGAGGCAGGTAAATGTTGACCATCAGCTTTATTTAGATATCAGGTCCCGCCCAAGTGGGCGTCGCACTCGAGCATTCTGGATGCTGTAGTTGGTTACTACGCACGAGTGCGCTGCTTCATCACACAGGGTTGAAAATGTTTACCCGTTTGGGCGGAATGTCAAGGGGATTAGCTGACTGTCCCTCCAATGTCAGCCGTGGCTTAGGCTCTCAGCGCTCCTGAAATTGCTCGCATGTTAGAGCAAACTGGATCCGCATAGTCCGCGGCGGGGCTCATCCGCGACCGGACAGGCCGCATTTATTCTCTCCAAAAAAGGTTGCCCTTGTGGATTCACCACTCGCGCTGAGGTTGCAGCACTCACTGTCACGGGTGGAAGGACGTCAGCGTGTCCTCCGGCCTTCCTGCATGCCATACGCGTTTCGAGCTGGCTAATCGCTCTTGATCACTGGCACCCTGAATAACGAGGCAGGTAAATGTTGACCATCAGCTTTATTTAGATATCAGGTCCCGCCCAAGTGGGCGTCGCACTCGAGCATTCTGGATGCTGTAGTTGGTTACTACGCACGAGTGCGCTGCTTCATCACACAGGGTTGAAAATGTTTACCCGTTTGGGCGGAATGTCAAGGGGATTAGCTGACTGTCCCTCCAATGTCAGCCGTGGCTTAGGCTCTCAGCGCTCCTGAAATTGCTTGCATGTTAGAGCAAACTGGATCCGCATAGTCCGCGGCGGGGCTCATCCGCGACCGGACAGGCCGCATTTATTCTCTCCAAAAAAGGTTGCCCTTGTGGATTCACCACTCGCGCTGAGGTTGCAGCACTCACTGTCACGGGTGGAAGGACGTCAGCGTGTCCTCCGGCCTTCCTGCATGCCATACGCGTTTCGAGCTGGCTAATCGCTCTTGATCACTGGCACCCTGAATAACGAGGCAGGTAAATGTTGACCATCAGCTTTATTTAGATATCAGGTCCCGCCCAAGTGGGCGTCGCACTCGAGCATTCTGGATGCTGTAGTTGGTTACTACGCACGAGTGCGCTGCTTCATCACACAGGGTTGAAAATGTTTACCCGTTTGGGCGGAATGTCAAGGGGATTAGCTGACTGTCCCTCCAATGTCAGCCGTGGCTTAGGCTCTCAGCGCTCCTGAAATTGCTCGCATGTTAGAGCAAACTGGATCCGCATAGTCCGCGGCGGGGCTCATCCGCGACCGGACAGGCCGCATTTATTCTCTCCAAAAAAGGTTGCCCTTGTGGATTCACCACTCGCGCTGAGGTTGCAGCACTCACTGTCACGGGTGGAAGGACGTCAGCGTGTCCTCCGGCCTTCCTGCATGCCATACGCGTTTCGAGCTGGCTAATCGCTCTTGATCACTGGCACCCTGAATAACGAGGCAGGTAAATGTTGACCATCAGCTTTATTTAGATATCAGGTCCCGCCCAAGTGGGCGTCGCACTCGAGCATTCTGGATGCTGTAGTTGGTTACTACGCACGAGTGCGCTGCTTCATCACACAGGGTTGAAAATGTTTACCCGTTTGGGCGGAATGTCAAGGGGATTAGCTGACTGTCCCTCCAATGTCAGCCGTGGCTTAGGCTCTCAGCGCTCCTGAAATTGCTCGCATGTTAGAGCAAACTGGATCCGCATAGTCCGCAGCGGGGCTCATCCGCGACCGGACAGGCCGCATTTATTCTCTCCAAAAAAGGTTGCCCTTGTGGATTCACCACTCGCGCTGAGGTTGCAGCACTCACTGTCACGGGTGGAAGGACGTCAGCGTGTCCTCCGGCCTTCCTGCATGCCATACGCGTTTCGAGCTGGCTAATCGCTCTTGATCACTGGCACCCTGAGGAGGACACGCTGACGTGGAGAGAATAAATGCGGCCTGTCCGGTCGCGGATGAGCCCCGCCGCGGACTATGCGGATCCAGTTTGCTCTAACATGCGAGCAATTCCAGGAGCGCTGAGAGCCTAAGCCACGGCTGACATTGGAGGGACAGTCAGCTAATCCCCTTGACATTCTGCCCAAACGGGTAAACATTTTCAACCCTGTGTGATGAAGCAGCGCACTCGTGCGTAGTAACCAACTACAGCATCCAGAATGCTCGAGTGCGACGCCCACTTGGGCGGGACCTGATATCTAAATAAAGCTGATGTTCAACATTTACCTGCCTCGTTATTCAGGGTGCCAGTGATCAAGAGCGATTAGCCAGCTCGAAACGCGTATGGCATGCAGGAAGGCCGGAGGACACGCTGACGTCCTTCCACCCGTGACAGTGAGTGCTGCAACCTCAGCGCGAGTGGTGAATCCACAAGGGCAACCTTTTTTGGAGAGAATAAATGCGGCCTGTCCGGTCGCGGGTCAGCCCCGCCGCGGACTATGCGGATCCAGTTTGCTCTAACATGCGAGCAATTTCAGGAGCGCTGAGAGCCTAAGCCACGGCTGACATTGGAGGGACAGTCAGCTAATCCCCTTGACATTCCGCCCAAACGGGTAAACATTTTCAACCCTGTGTGATGAAGCAGCGCACTATTGCGTAGTAACCAACTACAGCATCCAGAATGCTCGAGTGCGACGCCCACTTGGGCGGGACCTGATATCTAAATAAAGCTGATGGTCAACATTTACCTGCCTCGTTATTCAGGGTGCCAGTGATCAAGAGCGATTAGCCAGCTCGAAACGCGTATGGCATGCAGGAAGGCCGGAGGACACGCTGACGTCCTTCCACCCATGACAGTGAGTGCTGCAACCTCAGCGCGAGTGGTGAATCCACAAGGGCAACCTTTTTTGGAGAGAATAAATGCGGCCTGTCCGGTCGCGGATGAGCCCCGCCGCGGACTATGCGGATCCAGTTTGCTCTAACATGCGAGCAATTTCAGGAGCGCTGAGAGCCTAAGCCACGGCTGACATTGGAGGGACAGTCAGCTAATCCCCTTGACATTCCGCCCAAACGGGTAAACATTTTCAACCCTGTGTGATGAAGCAGCGCACTCGTGCGTAGTAACCAACTACAGCATCCAGAATGCTCGAGTGCGACGCCCACTTGGGCGGGACCTGATATCTAAATAAAACTGATGGTCAACATTTACCTGCCTCGTTATTCAGGGTGCCAGTGATCAAGAGCGATTAGCCAGCTCGAAACGCGTATGGCATGCAGGAAGGCCGGAGGACACGCTGACGTCCTTCCACCCGTGACAGTGAGTGCTGCAACCTCAGCGCGAGTGGTGAATCCACAAGGGCAACCTTTTTTGGAGAGAATAAATGCGGCCTGTCCGGTCGCGGATGAGCCCCGCCGCGGACTATGCGGATCCAGTTTGCTCTAACATGCGAGCAATTTCAGGAGCGCTGAGAGCCTAAGCCACGGCTGACATTGGAGGGACAGTCAGCTAATCCCCTTGACATTCCGCCCAAACGGGTAAACATTTTCAACCCTGTGTGATGAAGCAGCGCACTCGTGCGTAGTAACCAACTACAGCATCCAGAATGCTCGAGTGCGACGCCCACTTGGGCGGGACCTGATATCTAAATAAAGCTGATGGTCAACATTAACCTGCCTCGTTATTCAGGGTGCCAGTGATCAAGAGCGATTAGCCAGCTCGAAACGCGTATGGCATGCAGGAAGGCCGGAGGACACGCTGACGTCCTTCCACCCGTGACAGTGAGTGCTGCAACCTCAGCGCGAGTGGTGAATCCACAAGGGCAACCTTTTTTGGAGAGAATAAATGCGGCCTGTCCGGTCGCGGATGAGCCCCGCCGCGGACTATGCGGATCCAGTTTGCTCTAACATGCGAGCAATTTCAGGAGCGCTGAGAGCCTAAGCCACGGCTGACATTGGAGGGACAGTCAGCTAATCCCCTTGACATTCCGCCCAAACGGGTAAACATTTTCAACCCTGTGTGATGAAGCAGCGCACTCGTGCGTAGTAACCAACTACAGCATCCAGAATGCTTGAGTGCGACGCCCACTTGGGCGGGACCTGATATCTAAATAAAGCTGATGGTCAACATTTACCTGCCTCGTTATTCAGGGTGCCAGTGATCAAGAGCGATTAGCCAGCTCGAAACGCGTATGGCATGCAGGAAGGCCGGAGGACACGCTGACGTCCTTCCACCCGTGACAGTGAGTGCTGCAACCTCAGCGCGAGTGGTGAATCCACAAGGGCAACCTTTTTTGGAGAGAATAAATGCGGCCTGTCCGGTCGCGGATGAGCCCCGCCGCGGACTATGCGGATCCAGTTTGCTCTAACATGCGAGCAATTTCAGGAGCGCTGAGAGCCTAAGCCACGGCTGACATTGGAGGGACAGTCAGCTAATCCCCTTGACATTCCGCCCAAACGGGTAAACATTTTCAACCCTGTGTGATGAAGCAGCGCACTTGTGCGTAGTAACCAACTACAGCATCCAGAATGCTCGAGTGCGACGCCCACTTGGGCGGGACCTGATATCTAAATAAAGCTGATGGTCAACATTTACCTGCCTCGTTATTCAGGGTGCCAGTGATCAAGAGCGATTAGCCAGCTCGAAACGCGTATGGCATGCAGGAAGGCCGGAGGACACGCTGACGTCCTTCCACCCGTGACAGTGAGTGCTGCAACCTCAGCGCGAGTGGTGAATCCACAAGGGCAACCTTTTTTGGAGAGAATAAATGCGGCCTGTCCGGTCGCGGATGAGCCCCGCCGCGGACTATGCGGATCCAGTTTCCTCTAACATGCGAGCAATTTCAGGAGCGCTGAGAGCCTAAGCCACGGCTGACATTGGAGGGACAGTCAGCTAATCCCCTTGACATTCCGCCCAAACGGGTAAACATTTTCAACCCTTTGTGATGAAGCAGCGCACTCGTGCGTAGTAACCAACTACAGCATCCAGAATGCTCGAGTGCGACGCCCACTTGGGCGGGACCTGATATCTAAATAAAGCTGATGGTCAACATTTACCTGCCTCGTTATTCAGGGTGCCAGTGATCAAGAGCGATTAGCCAGCTCGAAACGCGTATGGCATGCAGGAAGGCCGGAGGACATGCTGACGTCCTTCCACCCGTGACAGTGAGTGCTGCAACCTCAGCGCGAGTGGTGAATCCACAAGGGCAACCTTTTTTGGAGAGAATAAATGCGGCCTGTCCGGTCGCGGATGAGCCCCGCCGCGGACTATGCGGATCCAGTTTGCTCTAACATGCGAGCAATTTCAGGAGCGCTGAGAGCCTAAGCCACGGCTGACATTGGAGGGACAGTCAGCTAATCCCCTTGACATTCCGCCCAAACGGGTAAACATTTTCAACCCTGTGTGATGAAGCAGCGCACTCGTGCGTAGTAACCAACTACAGCATCCAGAATGCTCGAGTGCGACGCCCACTTGGGCGGGACCTGATATCTAAATAAAGCTGATGGTCAACATTTACCTGCCTCGTTATTCAGGGTGCCAGTGATCAAGAGCGATTAGCCAGCTCGAAACGCGTATGGCATGCAGGAAGGCCGGAGGACACGCTGACGTCCTTCCACCCGTGACAGTGAGTGCTGCAACCTCAGCGCGAGTGGTGAATCCACAAGGGCAACCTTTTTTGGAGAGAATAAATGCGGCCTGTCCGGTCGCGGATGAGCCCCACCGCGGACTATGCGGATCCAGTTTGCTCTAACATGCGAGCAATTTCAGGAGCGCTGAGAGCCTAAGCCACGGCTGACATTGGAGGGACAGTCAGCTAATCCCCTTGACATTCCGCCCAAACGGGTAAACATTTTCAACCCTGTGTGATGAAGCAGCGCACTCGTGCGTAGTAACCAACTACAGCATCCAGAATGCTCGAGTGCGACGCCCACTTGGGCGGGACCTGATATCTAAATAAAGCTGATGGTCAACATTTACCTGCCTCGTTATTCAGGGTGCCAGTGATCAAGAGCGATTAGCCAGCTCGAAACGCGTATGGTATGCAGGAAGGCCGGAGGACACGCTGACGTCCTTCCACCCGTGACAGTGAGTGCTGCAACCTCAGCGCGAGTGGTGAATCCACAAGGGCAACCTTTTTTGGAGAGAATAAATGCGGCCTGTCCGGTCGCGGGTCAGCCCCGCCGCGGACTATGCGGATCCAGTTTGCTCTAACATGCGAGCAATTTCAGGAGCGCTGAGAGCCTAAGCCACGGCTGACATTGGAGGGACAGTCAGCTAATCCCCTTGACATTCCGCCCAAACGGGTAAACATTTTCAACCCTGTGTGATGAAGCAGCGCACTATTGCGTAGTAACCAACTACAGCATCCAGAATGCTCGAGTGCGACGCCCACTTGGGCGGGACCTGATATCCAAATAAAGCTGATGGTCAACATTTACCTGCCTCGTTATTCAGGGTGCCAGTGATCAAGAGCGATTAGCCAGCTCGAAACGCGTATGGCATGCAGGAAGGCCGGAGGACACGCTGACGTCCTTCCACCCATGACAGTGAGTGCTGCAACCTCAGCGCGAGTGGTGAATCCACAAGGGCAACCTTTTTTGGAGAGAATAAATGCGGCCTGTCCGGTCGCGGATGAGCCCCGCCGCGGACTATGCGGATCCAGTTTGCTCTAACATGCGAGCAATTTCAGGAGCGCTGAGAGCCTAAGCCACGGCTGACATTGGAGGGACAGTCAGCTAATCCCCTTGACATTCCGCCCAAACGGGTAAACATTTTCAACCCTGTGTGATGAAGCAGCGCACTCGTGCGTAGTAACCAACTACAGCATCCAGAATGCTCGAGTGCGACGCCAACTTGGGCGGGACCTGATATCTAAATAAAACTGATGGTCAACATTTACCTGCCTCGTTATTCAGGGTGCCAGTGATCAAGAGCGATTAGCCAGCTCGAAACGCGTATGGCATGCAGGAAGGCCGGAGGACACGCTGACGTCCTTCCACCCGTGACAGTGAGTGCTGCAACCTCAGCGCGAGTGGTGAATCCACAAGGGCAACCTTTTTTGGAGAGAATAAATGCGGCCTGTCCGGTCGCGGATGAGCCCCGCCGCGGACTATGCGGATCCAGTTTGCTCTAACATGCGAGCAATTTCAGGAGCGCTGAGAGCCTAAGCCACGGCTGACATTGGAGGGACAGTCAGCTAATCCCCTTGACATTCCGCCCAAACGGGTAAACATTTTCAACCCTGTGTGATGAAGCAGCGCACTCGTGCGTAGTAACCAACTACAGCATCCAGAATGCTCGAGTGCGACGCCCACTTGGGCGGGACCTGATATCTAAATAAAGCTGATGGTCAACATTAACCTGCCTCGTTATTCAGGGTGCCAGTGATCAAGAGCGATTAGCCAGCTCGAAACGCGTATGGCATGCAGGAAGGCCGGAGGACACGCTGACGTCCTTCCACCCGTGACAGTGAGTGCTGCAACCTCAGCGCGAGTGGTGAATCCACAAGGGCAACCTTTTTTGGAGAGAATAAATGCGGCCTGTCCGGTCGCGGATGAGCCCCGCCGCGGACTATGCGGATCCAGTTTGCTCTAACATGCGAGCAATTTCAGGAGCGCTGAGAGCCTAAGCCACGGCTGACATTGGAGGGACAGTCAGCTAATCCCCTTGACATTCCGCCCAAACGGGTAAACATTTTCAACCCTGTGTGATGAAGCAGCGCACTCGTGCGTAGTAACCAACTACAGCATCCAGAATGCTTGAGTGCGACGCCCACTTGGGCGGGACCTGATATCTAAATAAAGCTGATGGTCAACATTTACCTGCCTCGTTATTCAGGGTGCCAGTGATCAAGAGCGATTAGCCAGCTCGAAACGCGTATGGCATGCAGGAAGGCCGGAGGACACGCTGACGTCCTTCCACCCGTGACAGTGAGTGCTGCAACCTCAGCGCGAGTGGTGAATCCACAAGGGCAACCTTTTTTGGAGAGAATAAATGCGGCCTGTCCGGTCGCGGATGAGCCCCGCCGCGGACTATGCGGATCCAGTTTGCTCTAACATGCGAGCAATTTCAGGAGCGCTGAGAGCCTAAGCCACGGCTGACATTGGAGGGACAGTCAGCTAATCCCCTTGACATTCCGCCCAAACGGGTAAACATTTTCAACCCTGTGTGATGAAGCAGCGCACTTGTGCGTAGTAACCAACTACAGCATCCAGAATGCTCGAGTGCGACGCCCACTTGGGCGGGACCTGATATCTAAATAAAGCTGATGGTCAACATTTACCTGCCTCGTTATTCAGGGTGCCAGTGATCAAGAGCGATTAGCCAGCTCGAAACGCGTATGGCATGCAGGAAGGCCGGAGGACACGCTGACGTCCTTCCACCCGTGACAGTGAGTGCTGCAACCTCAGCGCGAGTGGTGAATCCACAAGGGCAACCTTTTTTGGAGAGAATAAATGCGGCCTGTCCGGTCGCGGATGAGCCCCGCCGCGGACTATGCGGATCCAGTTTCCTCTAACATGCGAGCAATTTCAGGAGCGCTGAGAGCCTAAGCCACGGCTGACATTGGAGGGACAGTCAGCTAATCCCCTTGACATTCCGCCCAAACGGGTAAACATTTTCAACCCTTTGTGATGAAGCAGCGCACTCGTGCGTAGTAACCAACTACAGCATCCAGAATGCTCGAGTGCGACGCCCACTTGGGCGGGACCTGATATCTAAATAAAGCTGATGGTCAACATTTACCTGCCTCGTTATTCAGGGTGCCAGTGATCAAGAGCGATTAGCCAGCTCGAAACGCGTATGGCATGCAGGAAGGCCGGAGGACATGCTGACGTCCTTCCACCCGTGACAGTGAGTGCTGCAACCTCAGCGCGAGTGGTGAATCCACAAGGGCAACCTTTTTTGGAGAGAATAAATGCGGCCTGTCCGGTCGCGGATGAGCCCCGCCGCGGACTATGCGGATCCAGTTTGCTCTAACATGCGAGCAATTTCAGGAGCGCTGAGAGCCTAAGCCACGGCTGACATTGGAGGGACAGTCAGCTAATCCCCTTGACATTCCGCCCAAACGGGTAAACATTTTCAACCCTGTGTGATGAAGCAGCGCACTCGTGCGTAGTAACCAACTACAGCATCCAGAATGCTCGAGTGCGACGCCCACTTGGGCGGGACCTGATATCTAAATAAAGCTGATGGTCAACATTTACCTGCCTCGTTATTCAGGGTGCCAGTGATCAAGAGCGATTAGCCAGCTCGAAACGCGTATGGCATGCAGGAAGGCCGGAGGACACGCTGACGTCCTTCCACCCGTGACAGTGAGTGCTGCAACCTCAGCGCGAGTGGTGAATCCACAAGGGCAACCTTTTTTGGAGAGAATAAATGCGGCCTGTCCGGTCGCGGATGAGCCCCACCGCGGACTATGCGGATCCAGTTTGCTCTAACATGCGAGCAATTTCAGGAGCGCTGAGAGCCTAAGCCACGGCTGACATTGGAGGGACAGTCAGCTAATCCCCTTGACATTCCGCCCAAACGGGTAAACATTTTCAACCCTGTGTGATGAAGCAGCGCACTCGTGCGTAGTAACCAACTACAGCATCCAGAATGCTCGAGTGCGACGCCCACTTGGGCGGGACCTGATATCTAAATAAAGCTGATGGTCAACATTTACCTGCCTCGTTATTCAGGGTGCCAGTGATCAAGAGCGATTAGCCAGCTCGAAACGCGTATGGCATGCAGGAAGGCCGGAGGACACGCTGACGTCCTTCCACCCGTGACAGTGAGTGCTGCAACCTCAGCGCGAGTGGTGAATCCACAAGGGCAACCTTTTTTGGAGAGAATAAATGCGGCCTGTCCGGTCGCGGGTCAGCCCCGCCGCGGACTATGCGGATCCAGTTTGCTCTAACATGCGAGCAATTTCAGGAGCGCTGAGAGCCTAAGCCACGGCTGACATTGGAGGGACAGTCAGCTAATCCCCTTGACATTCCGCCCAAACGGGTAAACATTTTCAACCCTGTGTGATGAAGCAGCGCACTATTGCGTAGTAACCAACTACAGCATCCAGAATGCTCGAGTGCGACGCCCACTTGGGCGGGACCTGATATCTAAATAAAGCTGATGGTCAACATTTACCTGCCTCGTTATTCAGGGTGCCAGTGATCAAGAGCGATTAGCCAGCTCGAAACGCGTATGGCATGCAGGAAGGCCGGAGGACACGCTGACGTCCTTCCACCCATGACAGTGAGTGCTGCAACCTCAGCGCGAGTGGTGAATCCACAAGGGCAACCTTTTTTGGAGAGAATAAATGCGGCCTGTCCGGTCGCGGATGAGCCCCGCCGCGGACTATGCGGATCCAGTTTGCTCTAACATGCGAGCAATTTCAGGAGCGCTGAGAGCCTAAGCCACGGCTGACATTGGAGGGACAGTCAGCTAATCCCCTTGACATTCCGCCCAAACGGGTAAACATTTTCAACCCTGTGTGATGAAGCAGCGCACTCGTGCGTAGTAACCAACTACAGCATCCAGAATGCTCGAGTGCGACGCCCACTTGGGCGGGACCTGATATCTAAATAAAGCTGATGGTCAACATTTACCTGCCTCGTTATTCAGGGTGCCAGTGATCAAGAGCGATTAGCCAGCTCGAAACGCGTATGGCATGCAGGAAGGCCGGAGGACACGCTGACGTCCTTCCACCCGTGACAGTGAGTGCTGCAACCTCAGCGCGAGTGGTGAATCCACAAGGGCAACCTTTTTTGGAGAGAATAAATGCGGCCTGTCCGGTCGCGGATGAGCCCCGCCGCGGACTATGCGGATCCAGTTTGCTCTAACATGCGAGCAATTTCAGGAGCGCTGAGAGCCTAAGCCACGGCTGACATTGGAGGGACAGTCAGCTAATCCCCTTGACATTCCGCCCAAACGGGTAAACATTTTCAACCCTGTGTGATGAAGCAGCGCACTCGTGCGTAGTAACCAACTACAGCATCCAGAATGCTCGAGTGCGACGCCCACTTGGGCGGGACCTGATATCTAAATAAAGCTGATGGTCAACATTTACCTGCCCTGTTATTCAGGGTGCCAGTGATCAAGAGCGATTAGCCAGCTCGAAACGCGTATGGCATGCAGGAAGGCCGGAGGACACGCTGACGTCCTTCCACCCGTGACAGTGAGTGCTGCAACCTCAGCGCGAGTGGTGAATCCACAAGGGCAACGTTTTTTGGAGAGAATATATATATATATATATATATATATATATATATATATATATATATATATATATATATATATATATATATATATATATATATATATATATATATATATATATATATATATATATATATATATATATAAGCTTCAAATGTACCACGAAATCCCAGGGCACTCCGGGGCAGGTGCTCCAACACGCCGGTACCGCGTGTCAAAATCCAAGCTCAGAGCTTTGCTATATTTCCTTGAACAAAGCAGAAGCACTCCGTGGTGAGCGGTCAAAGTTGTTTAATCCAGCAACAGCAAAGTGTGTACAGACGCGTTTCGGACGTCTAGTCCTTCGTCAGTGTTTCTACATAGCGTGTGTGAGGTGGCTGTATTTGAGCACGTCATCGCGACCTATACATTGAAAGCGATGACGGCCCAGGACCTCTCATTTCGCATGCAAATCCTGCGGCCATTTTAATGCTGTAATATACAAACATTTGGGTATTGGGAAGCGCAAAAAATATATAGCGCAAAACCTCCAAAAGCAGTTATAAAGCCGTGTATCGGCAAATTGGCCGCGATGGGCCGGTATTATTTACAACAATAAAGCCATGTATCGGCATCGAACCAGCCATCATTTTGCATGTTAAACAAACTCAGACCAATTATCTCATTTCAAAACATAGCATTCACATTACAATGCATTTCAATTCTAAGAATGGTTGTCCTCATTTTTGGCAATTTCATTTGTCATGACAACCAGAAAAGCAGTAGGCCAGGATTAAGACTCAGCAAAATTGATAAAATTTCATATTAGTGACAATTGATCATATAGTCAGCAAAGCAGTTCCAGTACACAAATCCACATTATCAATTCATTTATCAACTCTGCATTACTTTCCCTAGTGTGCTGTTAATTCTTCTCCACTATGCGAAAAGAGTAATCAAATATCATTGTGACAAGGGAGGAAAAGTATGGAAAGCACACAACCAATTAAAAAACACAAGATTGCATTTATTTATATGTAAACTTATTCATATTAAAAACATTTAATAAAAAAGCATAATAATCCAATAATTACATAGACAACTCAGTAATACAATATTCATATACTTGTAACACAATTACATAAGAAAGTCATAAAACGGTGGCAGACAATGTTAATCGACGCGCGTTTCGGCGTTTTTGGGAACGCCTTCTTCAGGAGCCACAATAAAATCTGAAAAACATATGTAAAGCAAATTTAAAAGAAAAAAAAGTAATCTCAAGTTCCAATTTCAGCAGTGAGAAATACATATGAAGAATATATCTATAACTGTGCTTACATACCAATGACTCCCTACTAGTGTAGCTAAAAGATGTAGCTACACAAGGTACAAACTAATAGTTTTATATTTGAGCAGTAGTATATGAGCGGGGGGTGTATTGCGGGGGGCATGGAAAATGGGAAGGGAGGGATACCCTATAAATGAATCAAATACACAATAAGAAAAATGGGGCGATAAACTCAAGAGCTGCAGAGCTCTGACACTGAATTACCTCATAGCTTCCTTGAACTACAAAACTTCCTAGAGCTGCATGAGGAAGGATAGATCTATGTATGTATATATACAGGAGTGAGCCTCTTAACATAACCCTATCGGAGTTTAGGTTTATGTATGACTTCAAATACAGGCCTAAAATTCCTATATCTATTGTAGCTATTTGAAAAAAGCGATCTACAACTGTCGAGGTTATATGATACAAAGTGTTTAGAAAAATCACTAAATAGGGTATCTATTGTGCCACTGGGGGAGGACTCAGTGTGACCTTCAAGTTGTGTAGTAATATAGTCAAATTTCAAGGGGTTATTCAGTATGAGGAAGCAGGTTTATGTGTCATAAATATTTCTCATTAATGTATTTAAAATTTAGAATTAGTACTCTTGAATGTCCCTTGGCTGCTGCTCACCTAAGTGCTAATGGCAAATTTTGTTGGATAGAACTCTTCAGATAAGATGGGAGTTATCTTGGTTGATTAGAACAAACCGCTTGCATATTTCAGGTCTAAAAATAAGCACATCAGAAAATCTGATAAAGTATTCACCATCGGAACACTAGCAAAAGTTATTTACAAATTGCACCTAACCAAAACGCACTGTGAGTTGTTCGATGGATAAGTATGGGGGCGTCGGTGGCCCCATCGATAGCCAACATATATATGTCCCGTTTTGAGGAACAATTCATAGACAATGAAATAGCACCTTTTTTTTAATCGATTTCCCATTGGTCCAGATATATTGACAACATCTTTTTTATCTGGACCAATGGGAAAGATACTCTTCTGGAGTTCCTAGAATGGATTAACCTGACCGACAGCAATTTGAAATTCACTGCGCATCACAATGAGAATCAAGTCGAATTTTTAGATCTTTTAATTCAAGTTAATAATAATAAATTGGAAGTGGACTTATTTGTGAAAACAACAGCCCGAAATACTCTACTACATTTCAGTAGTTTCCACCCCAAATGTCAACGAGAAAGCATTCCTTTCTCCCAATTTCTCAGGGTCCGCAGAAACTGTTCCAACTTGTCTGATTATGACAAGCAAGCGGCAATTATGCGTAAAAAGTTCCTCGACCGTGGATACCCACACAGATTGATAAGAAATTCTTACAAACGTGCTCGATTTTTCGATCGAGACGCGTTACTAACCCCCAAAGAACAACAGGCCAACGATCAACTTGTGTGTGTAACCACACATTCCACCATGAATGAACGTATAAGACAGATTTTCAATGCCAATTGGCATATTTTAAATTGCAATCCATCCTGTATGTGTATTTGATTCATTCCGTCCTTCTCAGCTGCCAGTTGACCGCTGCATGCGCTTTGTGCACTTCAGGATCGAGCTGCTGCTCGTTTTAAAGACTACCTTGTTTTATATTTCATTTCAGTATTTTGTAATTTTTCCCCTGTTTTTAATAGCGCCTAATAGCGCCTGGCCCTCACTTGCATTCTAACTTCTGGGAAACTCACCGCTGTTTGGTGGGTCCGCTTCCCGGCGCAGTTCTTCTTAGTAGCGCCATCTTGGTTGTAGATGGTGCCGACTCTCAGCGCTAATAGGCAGGCTTAACGCTCTAGTCGTCAGTAGGACGCTAGGCGGGTATTTAACTGAGGTAAATTGCTGGTTCTTCCTTCTCAGCTGCCAGTTGACCGCGGCATGCGCTTTGTGCACTTCAGGATCGAGCTGCTGCTCGTTTTAAAGACTACCTTGTTTTATATTTCATTTCAGTATTTTGTCATTTTTCCCCTGTTTTTAATAGTGCCTAATAGCGCCTGGCCCTCACTTGCATTCAAACTTCTGTAAAACTCACCGCTGTTTGGCGAGTCCGCTTCCCGGCGCAGTTCTTCTTAGTAGTGCCATCTTGGTTGTAGATGGTGCCGACTCTCAGCGCTAATAGGCAGGCTTAACGCTCTAGTCGTCAGTAGGACGCTAGGCGGGTATTTAACTGAGTCATGCTGACGCGCAGCGGATACGCGCAGCGGGGACGCCAGACTGACGCCGGAGTTACGCCAGAGTTCAGCCCGTCTGCGCCCGTCCTTGCTGAGGACGCGCTGCAGGACGGGCTGAACCCTGGGACTCCCGACCTATCCTTTTCCTCTATCCGGGATGATTTGTTTCGCAACTTGCTGTCTCTGAGACCCCCTACGCACCTCTGTCATCATCGGCTCATACCGGAGGTACTGTATCAGGCGCGGTCATGCCCCTCTTGTAAATCATCTTTTAACTTTTCCAGTCAGGCTACTAGGAATCCTGCTCCCCCTTTGTCTGGTAGGCTCATCTCCCAACCCAAGCAGGGCTTTCTGATCAATGCACGTTCCTTGATCAAACATGGGATAGAATTTCATGATTTTGTTAGTACGAGGCAACCTGACTGGGTCTTTGTCACCGAGACATGGGCCTCTGACTCCTCTGGTCACGACCTTCTCTTAGCCATACCTGAAGGATATATACTCCATAGGTTAGATAGAGTTCGTTGCAGAGGTGGTGGACTGGCTATTCTCTGTAAATCCACACTCTCTTGCACTATAAAATCTCTATTGGTTCCCACGGACCCATTCGAGCCCTTATATTTCTGTATTGTGCATGCTCCATCGAGTTCCTTCTCTGGAATTCTACTATACAGACCTCCTGGTTCCAGAGCTAATTTCTGCCCAGAACTCTTTAGAATTTTGGAACCCTACTTTGGTAGATCTCATCTAACCATCTTGGGTGATATCAATTTTCATTTAGAGGATAGAGCCTCGAAAGATACCTCCTCCTTGCTTAACTCTCTGGAGGCTTGCGACTTTGTCCAAAGGGTTCTTCACCCGACCCATAAGGCGGGGCATATCCTTGATGGAATTTTTTCTAACGACTCTAGATTAATTGTCGGTATGCCGGTACCGATAACTTGGTCTGATCATCTAGCAGTCCCACTGTCCTTAGACATCCCTTGCTCTGATGCTGATTTGGCCACTGGCAAAAAATGCTTCAAAAGGAGCTTCAGAAATTTTACAAATGAGGCTCTGGCCCCCTTCATCCATAACACTAACATCACATCCCAGCGGGTGGTGGATGAGGCGGCTCAAGAACTCACCGATGCTATTACCAGAGCCGCAGATGAACTAGCCCCCTCCACTCTGAAATCTGTAGCTCGACAGAAGCCAACTGCCCCCTGGTTCACTAATGCATTGAGGCTTCTTAGGCAAAAATGCAGACAGAAGGAACGAGGATGGCGCAAATCCTGGGATCCCAAAGATCGAGAAGTCTACAAGAGCCTGTTACGAGAATACAAAAATAGAGTAATTAAGGAAAAACAGGATTACTTTATCAACTTAACCTGTTCTCTAACATCTTCTAAAGAGCTCTTTAAAATCGTGGACTCGCTTTGCTCTCTCCAGGTACCAGATCCTGTGGTCGTCTCACAGGAGCTATGTAATAACATATCAGACTTCTTCTATAAAAAAATAGATGATATCTATATAGCTCTACAATCACAGAAGAACTCTCTGAGTGATGAGGACTTCGCTCGAATTAAACGGCTGGAATCTTGGAATACAGATGCCCCCCAGTCCCTCATTCAATTCCCTGCTCTCTCTTTGGAGGGACTCAATCTTCTCCTAGACAAAACGAAATCGTCTTCCCCTCTGGACCCAGTTCCTTTGAAATTACTAAAGGACTGTAGGGATATCATTCTTCCTCCGATGCTGGAAGTAATGAATGGAGCCATGGAACAAGGTACTTTTCCATTAGTTTGGAAGAAAGCTATTGTAAAGCCTCTTCTGAAAAAGTCCACCTTGGACCCCGGCATACTGAAGAATTTCAGACCCATATCCCTTCTGCCGGCCCCTGCTAAGATGTTGGAGGCTCATCTGAACTCGCATCTTTCTAACTTCCTCGATGCTTCAGGCTTCTTGGATGGGTCCCAACATGGCTTTAGAAAGCTGCATAGCACGGAGTCTGCTTTGACTAAAGTCATGGATAACATCCGCAGGAAAGTTGATCTGGGCCAAACCACCGTGCTGGTACTACTGGACCTTACAGCAGCATTCGACACCCTGTCTCCCCTTACTTTAACATCCAGGTTAAGGGAGGCAGGGGTAGAAGGACCGGCCCTCAGTCTCCTGAGCTCCTTCTTACATCAACGAGAGCAGCGTGTTATGCTAGGGGAGTACCTCTCCCCTGCTAAGTCTTTGCAATGCGGGGTGCCACAGGGGTCGGCATTGAGTCCGACCCTGTTTAACATCTACGTGGCCCCCTTGCAAGACTAGTAAAATCTCAGGGGATGGAGGTAGTGTCGTATGCCGACGACACGCAGATTATGGTATCCCTGACCCACTCTGTGAATGTCGCCGCGTCAAACTTTAGGTCCTGCATGCAACTTGTTGCAGAGTGGATGATTTCCAACTCCCTAAAGTTGAACAGGGACAAGACAGAGGTCCTGGTCTTCGGCAAAGACCAGGGCATGTGGTCAGGTGAGTGGTGGCCTCCATCTTTAGGCATCTGCCCCACACCCACACAATCTGCCAGGAACCTTGGTGTCATTTTTGACACCCAGCTTTCTATGGAGCTCCAGGTCAATAGAACGGTGGCCACCTGTTGGGGCGTCATTAGGACTCTGAAAAGGATCGTCCACTATCTTTCCCCACAGGCACGGAAGCAGGTTGTGATCGCTCTTGTTGGCTCAAGGCTCGATTACTGTAATTCACTGTACGCCGGGGCCAACAAGGGCCTTCTGCAGCGCCTGCAGGTCATACAAAATGCGGCAGCGCGTTTTGCCCTTGCCCTGCCTTGGCTGTCATCTATGACCTTGGCGAGGAAGAATCTCCATTGGCTTCCTATTCCCTCAAGGATCATGTTCAAACTTCTCTGTCTTACATACAGTGCCCTAATTGCAGGTCCGGCTGATGCCCTTGGATCCCTACTCACTAGGTATGTCCCGAACAGATGCTTACGCTCCAGTGAGCTTAACCAATTGGTAATCCCTCGTGCCAAGAAGGCTAGTTGGGGGAGTAAAGCCTTTTCCATTCTGGCACCCCAGATGTGGAATACACTTCCCCTTGAGATCAAGTTACTGCCTTCACTTGACCTTTTTAGGAAATCGTTGAAAACTTGGTTTTTCATTAAAGCATACCAGTAAGCTTTGATTCTGATTGCTGACAGCTAGTTATTTGAGTTAGGCGCCTTGACGCCCATTGGGCATAGGCGCGCATTACAAAAAAAAAAAAAAAAAAATTATAGGGTATCCCTCCCTTCCCATTTTCCATGCCTCACCCCCCCAATACCCTCCCCCGCTCATATACTACTGCTCAAATATAAAACTATTAGTTTGTACCTTGTGTAGCTACATCTTTTAGCTACACTAGTAGGGAGTCATTGGTATGTAAGCACAGTTATAGATATATTCTTCATATGTATTTCTCACTGCTGAAATTGGAACTTGAGATTGCAATTTTTTCTTTTAAATTTGCTTTACATATGTTTTTCAGATTTTATTGTGGCTCCTGAAGAAGGTGTTCCCAAAAACGCCGAAACGCGCGTCAATTAACATTGTCTGCCACCGTTTTATGACTTTCTTATGTAATTGTGTTACAAGTATATGAATATTGTATTACTGAGTTGTCTATGTAATTATTGGATTATTATGCTTTTTTATTAAATGTTTTTATTATGAATAAGTTTACATATAAATAAATGCAATCTTGTGTTTTTTAATTGGTTGTGTGCTTTCCATACTTTTTCTCCCTTGTCACATTGATATTTGATTACTTTTTTTGCATTGTTCATTTCCCTGTATTACGAATTTATTCTCTTAACAGGGGGTCCTTGTTGTTTACATTATAATTCTTCTCCACTATTCATACCTTGCGGGGTCTTAGTTTCTAGATCAATAATATAGCGTGACTCTAGTCTTCGCAACTTCAGAAGTCTATCACCACCTCTCGGTTGTAAAGGCACATGATCTAACCCTTAATACTGTAATAGATCCCTATTACTTTGGTGTGTTTTGGCAAAATGGCGGGCAACGGGATACGCTACATCTTTATTTGTGATTGCCTGTTGATGTTCCAAGATCCGCAATTTTACGCTGTTAATTGTGCTGCCTATGTATTTAAGGCCGCATGGGCATGAAAGGCAATACACTACAAAAGGGGTTAATTTCTCTACCTCTAGGTAGGCCCGGTACTTTATAGGTGAGTACTCTCTTACTATTTTCGCACGCTTTACACTTCCCACAAGGGAAAAAACCCGCATCTCTTTTAGGGTTCCAGTACTTTTGGGTTTCAATGGCATAAGATGACTTTGAACTATTTTATCTTTGATGGCTTTTAGCTTGCGAAATGTGATTAATGGACGTTCCGGGACGTCCTTACCTATTACAGGGTCTGTTTGTAGTATATGCCAATTTTTAGTGAGTGTTTTTCTTAAGTGGTTGGCATCATCAGAGAAAGTAGTTATCATGCAGAATTTATTAGTTACTTGAGTAAGTTCACTGGTTTTCTCCCTAGGCACCAATAGCATGTTTCTAGGTATTTTAAGTACTTTCCTATAGGTTTTCTCTAGAAGGGTGCTATCATAACCTCTGATTTTAAACCTTTCAATTGATTCTCTTGCTTCCTTGGAGAAATCACATTCTCGTGAACAATTCCGTCGTAGTCTTAGTAATTCTCCGTAAGGTATACTGCGAACTAGGCTTGGGGGATGACTGCTTCTAGCATGCAATATGCTATTCCCCGCAGTGGGTTTTCTGTATAAAGCTGTATCCAACTTTTTGGCGTCATTATTAAAGACCCTGAGATCTAGGTAATGGACCTCCCTACTGCTCATCTCGCAGGTAAATTTTAAATTCAGATTATTCCTATTCAAGGCACTTACGAAGTTCTCTGCCTCGCTGGAGGAGCCCCTCCACACTAGAATGAGATCATCGAAATAGCGCCTCCAGACCAAGACCTGAGCTGCCCATTTTGCATTGTCTCCCGTGAGGGCCACCTGCTCCTCCCACCAGCCGACGAACAAGTTCACGTAGCTGGGGGTGAAGCAGGTTCCCATCGCAGTCCCGGACACCTGTTTATAGTAAGTCTCTTGGAACATAAGTATGTTATGGGTTAGGCAGAATTCTAACAGCTCCATTAACATGACCCCATGTTCTGTGTATTTGGCTGGTCTTTTATTAAGGAAGAATTGAATTGCCTCAACCCCCTTAGCGTGTTGAATACAAGTATACAGACTTGTGATGTCAAGAGTAATCAGTATGCAGTTGGGGTCCCAATGTATGGTTTCAATTTGGCTGATGAAGTCTTTCGTATCTCTCACATACGACTTCAACTTGATGACATGGGGTGCCAGAAATGAATCAATAAAGATGTAGAGATTTTCTGTCAGTCCGCCCTTTGAAGAGACTATAGGTCTGCCGGGGGGTGATTTCAGATCTTTGTGCACCTTGGGCAATTGATAAAACGTAGGCGCTATTGGCTCGGGATTTCTCAGGAATAGGAATTCGTCCATGTCCAGCATCAGTCTATTGCACCATTTATTAAGAAGATCATGGTATGTAACCACACTTTATAGATATTCCTCTTTGCTAGATTTTACTAAGTCCTGTGGATTTTCTAATTGTCTCAGTGACTCTTGGCAATATTTTTGTCTGCTTAACAGCACAATGTTTCTGCCCTTATCTGAGGGCTTCACTACCACCCCATCCTTCATTCCAATATCATGGATTATGGTTGCCTGAGTTGATAAATGAATTGATAATATGGATTTGTGTACTGGAACTGCTTTGCTGACTATATGATCAATTGTCACTAATATGAAATGTTATCAATTTTGTTGAGTCTTAATCCTGGCCTACTGCTTTTCTGGTTGTCATGACAAATGAAATTACCAAAAATGAGGACAACCATTCTTAGAATTGAAATGCATTGTAATGTGAATGCTATGTTTTGAAATGAGATAATTGGTCTGAGTTTGTTTAACATGCAAAATGATGGCTGGTTCAGTGCCGATACACGGCTTTATTGTTGTAAATAATACCGGCCCATAGCGGCCAATTTGCCGATACACGGCTTTATAACTGCTTTTGGAGGTTTTGCGCTATATATTTTTTGCGCTTCCCAATACCCAAATGTTTGTATATTACAGCATTAAAATGGCCACAAGATTTGCATGCGAAATGAGAGGTCCTGGGCCGTCATCGCTTTCAATATATAGGTCGCAATGACGTGCTCAAATACAGCCACCTCACACACGCTATGTAGAAACACTGACGAAGGACTAGACGTCTGTAACGCGTCTGTACACACTTTGCTGTTGCTGGATTAAACAACTTTGACCGCTCACCACGGAGTGCTTCTGCTTTGTTTATGGAAATATAGCAAAGCCCTGAGCTTGGATATATATATATATATATATATATATATATATATATATATATATATATATATATATATATATATATATATATATATATATATATATATATATATATATACACCAAACTCCAGCACCTCCCAACGGCGCACTAAAGCAAAACGGACCACCAGAACCTTTGGATGACAGATTTCTTTTATTTATTCCTCATTCCATGACGCGTTTCGGGCATCAAGTGCCCTTGATTATATATCTTTATATAAGCACACCGTTACCAGCGCTGGTCCCCTTCGATCCAAGGTGAACAGGACAACCGCAGCTGTGGCCTCTATTTCAAGTGCAGATTTATTTACGACACAATGTTCGGCGCGTTTCGAAGTATACCACACTCCTTCACGGGCAACAGACTGTGTTTCAATAAAGGTTAATAAAGTGCATATCACGTGACATCAACATAAACGACATACTACAATGTCGGAAATCGAAAAAACATTTCATCTCAATAAAGTTTTGGTGAATTCAATAAACCATTATGTGAATATATTATGTACAATTCATTGTAATTGATCACGGGAGATAATGTCACAGTGAAAGAGTTAAATACTATGCAGCGGACGTGCTGTGCATATTGCAAAGCCATATCCTGGCTTTTATTATTCAAAAATGAATATCATTGCAGCTGATAATAAAATAACATAGCATGTGGCTCGGCATGATAAAGGACATTGAGCACAATAATTAATAGACTAATCAACATTGGTGGAATATTCAAAATATATAGTGGCGCTCGAACTATTGCAATAGAGAGCAAAATTCACGCACCTGATTCCTGCACTAGCGTGTTGCTCTAAAGCGTGTCCATTCCAAGCAGTGTTGCAGAGAGAATGGTATTGATTGCACAGGCATCAACCGCAAATCCTAGGTAAACTACTTGATTCGTACCACACAAGTGGGTGAAGTAAATATTAGCACCAAATGAATACACATTATCACCACATAGTGGTGATCATCAACCCAAATATTGCCCAAGTGGGCTACAGTGCACAGCTTGTCCAAATTTGATGTGTTGTTCATTCCAGATGGAACAGAAAATAAAGACATCAACATTTATCTTCCCTGTATACATATCTGCAAAAAATCAGAGATGAAAAGAATCGGATTAAAAACCAAAATGAGTGCACAACTAAAAAATTAAAGAAACACAAAATCTAAAATACAGCTGTACAAATAATATACAAAGGTTTGATCAGCAATTAATCTACATACAGTTAGAGATGTACAGCCAATTCCTCATCCATATTCAGTCCACAAGGTGCCCTCGTGTTAAATCTAATGATGAGTTTGGACTCTAGTCTTCTCAACTCTACCAATCTGTTGCCACCCCTGACATTGGGTGGGATGCAATCAATAACTGCAATTTTCACTAGATTGGGATTGCTCTTGTGAAACTCATGAAAATGTCTAGCCACAGGATAGGTTTTATCATTTTTGTTAATTGCCCTAAGGTGTTCTAACACTCTTTTTTTACCTTTGTGAATGGTACTTCCTATGTAGTACTTACTACACGGGCATTTCAAAGTATAAATGGCATATTCCGTGTTGGAATTTGTATGTTTCTGTATAACAATGGTGCCAAATTGCTGCAAATTTTGATAGATTTAAGATTGCAGCTGAATTTGCAAGCTTTGCACTGATTATATTGTAAAAGCCTTTATCTCATTCATCCTTTTCGGGTTCTGGATCATGTTGTTACACAAATAATCACGCAATGATCTTGGTTTACGGAATGTGAGGGATGGATAGTCACCTATATGCTCACGAAGATCTTCATCAGTTTGTACCCGGTACCTGGAAGCCATACCTCTGAGGAAAGTGACGGCCTGTGGTGAGACGAGCACTGATGGGAATTTTCTCCCGAGTGAGATTCCCTCGTGAGGAAGTGCCTGACCGGGGGACCAACTTCATTTCCAAGTATATAAAGTCCCTGTGGCAGGAGTGTGGTGTAACCTACAAGTTCACCACTCCTTACCATCCCCAAGGAAATGGGTTGGTCGATAGGTTCAACCTAATTCTAAAGGGCATGATTATGGGTCTTGAGGAACCTATGAGGCATAAGTGGGACGTCCTCTTACCAAGCCTGTTGTTTGCATACCGTGAGGTGCCACAGAAATCTCTAGGGTTCACCCTTTGAGCTTCTCTATGGACACCCAGTCAGAGGACCTCTGGGTCTGGTCAAAGAAGGCTGGGAGCAACATCCCAGGAAACCTCCCCAGGATGTATATAGCTACATGCTGGCCTTCAGGAACCAGACTAGGCGTTTCAGGCAACTCGCTGAGGCGAATCTGGAAGCCAGCCAGGAGGAGATGAAGCGCTGGTATGACCAGAATGCCACTCTGGTAGAGCTTTAACCTGGTCAGAAAGTGTGGGTCATGGCCCCAGTGGAGCCCTGCGCACTCCAGGATAAGTGGACCGGACCATTTGAGGTTGTGGATCGCAAGAGTCTGTTTTTCAAATTACGAGTGTGCTGAAATAGGCACATTTTTAATTGTACAGGAATCGTGAATTCCGTGTTGGGAATTTGGGGCTGCCGAGGGTTTTCTTTTTAATAATTTTTAATACTGGTTGGAGTGTGTTAAACTCCTTGCTCCTACACTTCTGATGCCATTGTTAGGAGACACGCGTCTTGAGCGGTTAGCGCTCTAGTTTTTTAGACGCCTCTTGGACGCTGCCCTCCCATTAATCTATTTAATGGACTCGGGACGGACGCGCAGCAGACGCGCCAAAGGCAAGCCCGCCTGCCCCTTATATTTATTCATCTAAACAACTGTTAGACCTGCGTGTTGACTCTCACATAGATTGTACTCTGTTGTACTCTGTTTCTATGGACAGTGTGTCTGGAATTTGCAATAAATGTGGCTTTACATTGTCTCTTCCAACCACTAAAGGTCAGTCTGATTCTAACAGCCCCTTTCATACCAACAGATGTGAGACTAACTGTATTGTAAACAACACTTTCCCTAAGAATGGAGAATTTACTTTTTTAGTGTGAACTGTCGCTCACTCCCAAAACATAAAGCTGATATATTTGACTTCTTAAATAATGAACATCCTGATGCCATCTTTTTAACCGAAACATGGCTCCATGATGGCCCTGATGTAGCGGCTGCGCTTCCAGATGGCTATTCTATAGTTAGAAGAGATCGAGAAGGTAAAATAGGTGGTGGGTTGGCTATAATTTTAAAAAATGTGTACAAGTGCAAATTTGAAAAACTTGATTGGAAAGATAGTGAGGCTATGTTATTTACACTAGCCCTCAGCCCTCAGTTTACCTTCTCAGGAAAACTACTTTATTGTCCACCCGGCCCTGCAGGCTTGTGGGCCTCTACTCTCCCTAACTTGGTCACTCCCCATTTTCTCAGTGCAGCTAATTTTACTATTTTAGGTGACTTAAACATTCATTTTGATGATTTGTCTTGCCCCATTAGCATATCTTTAACTTCTGATCTAGCGGTTATGAATTGTGAGCTGATTAACTCAGGACCGACTCATGTAGCAGGACATTTATTAGATCAAGTTTTTTCCAATCTACCTAGCTTGCACTGTGTCTCCGCCCTCCCTGTCATCTGGTTTGATAATTTTACAGTCGCCTTTAGGCTTAGAGCAGACTAATCAATTTTTACTCAATTTGGGGAATAAATTTGAGTCTAGAAACTGGAGCAAACTTGATATGGATCATTTTAACCATCATTTAATGGAAACCATGCCCTCCATTAATCAAACCTCGATGACCGACTTAGGGACTATTATGAACTGAATCTCTAATTCTGTTGATATGTCTCCCTCTGTCCTCCCAGAAAAGAAAAATCGTCCCCCAGGTACTCATCTACCTTACAAAAAGTGACATTCGAGAAGAAATGATGCCTCAGAATCTAAAGTAAGATATAAACAATCAATCAGAGAGTATCATTCTCTCTGTAATACTGCCCGGGCCGAGTGCGTAAAACAACTATTTCTAATGCTCAAAGTTGCCCTAAAGTCCTGTTTAATTTGGTTAAGGAACTTTCCGGTGCTGTTTGTCAAGCTCCACAACCAACTCTATTAGAATCACAATGTGAGGAGCTTGCAATGTATTTTCTTGATAAAGTGGAGTAGATCTATTCCAGATTAAATATCTCTAAAACTTCTACTCCACAACAATGCATGGTCATTACTAGTTTATTAAACCCTGGAACTCAGCTAGTGGTTCAGGAGGAGAACAGCATGAATAAACTTGAACAATGGACACTGTTTGACACGATTTCTTTGAATCGTGTCTTAAATAGTGTTAAATCAGGGTCCCCTCGGGACCCGCTTCCTATTACTATATTGCAAAAAATGGACCCTTCTATTCTAGAGCAGATTAAGGAGCTACTTAATGCCCCCTTACATGAAGCCCTGATTACTCCTGAATGGAAGCATGCGATGGTTCTTCCATTTTTAAAGAAACCTAATGCTTTCCAACTTTCGACCCATTTCCCTGCTCCCAGTTTTCTCCAAGATATTGGAGAAACATGTGAACTCGCAATTAACTCACTACGTGGAGTACCATAAGCTCTTACACCCATCTCAATCAGGGTTTAGAGAAGGGTATTCCACAGAAACCATACTTTTGGGAGTGAGTGAAATGCTGCGAAGCCATTTGGATGATGGGGACACTGTGGCGCTCATATTGTTAGACCTGAGCACCGCATTTAATACGGTGTCCCACACTGTGCTCTTGCAAAGACTTGCAAAGACTCGGACCATTGATGTGACTGGAGTTGCTTTGGGATGGATAGCAAATTTTCTGTCTGGTCGTACATTTCAGGTTTCCTCTTCTAAAGTAGTTTCCAAAGTTCATGCTTCCCCTTACGGGGTGCCACAGGGCTCAATTATCAGCCCTTTATTGTTTAACATTTATGTTAAACCATTGCCTGATATTGCTGGGGAAGTAGGGCTGTCAATTTTTTCCTATGCTGATGACACCCAAATAGTCTTCTCCCTTTCTGCTAAAAGAGCCTTCGGGCCGTCTTTTCTTCAAGTTGGATTGAGTAAAATCATGCAGTGGATGCAAGTCAATTCACTTAAGCTTAATGGAGAGAAGACAGAGGTGTTCATCCTAGGGAAAAATGAAGAACTTTGGGGCCCCCAACACTGGCCTCCTGAATTAGGTGTTACCCCTCAGCCTACTAAACAAGCCCGTAATTTGGGATTAGTGATAGATGATCATCTCTTGATGAGGCCTCAAGCAATAAAGGTGGCTGCAACATGTTTTTCCATTCTTAGATGGCTCAAAAAGATTTTATGGATGCCGCCGGAGTCTACAAAAAGAACGGTAGTCCAGGCTTTGGTCACCTCTCACCTGGACAATGGCAACATCCTTTTTCTTGGAGCCAATAAGGATGTGATTCATAAGTTACAAATGGTTCAAAATGCTGCTGCTCGCCTGCTCTGCCAGATTCCCAAATGTACTTCCATTTCTAGTCCCTTCGCGATCTCCACTGGTTGAAAGTGGAGAATCGGATTAAATTTAAGACCTTAACCTATATGTATAGGATTAAAATGGGTAAGGAGACTGAGCCTCTTCCTGACCTCCTGTCAGCCTCAGAGCAAGATGGGTCAGTGGATAGTGTTAGCCTCTCTGCCACCCTGACCCATGAGCAACAGAATGACTGCCGCCAGTTGCTGGGACAGTTTTCTGATCTGTTCTCCCTGGTTTCTGGTGTCACAGATTGGTGCGTCCATGATGTGGACACAGGAGACAGCTTACGTGTGAAGCATAACACTTACAGGGTAACTGACAGGGTGAGGGCTTGCATCAAAGAGGAGGTCTCAAAGATGCTTGCGCTAGGGGTGATTGAGTCATCTAGCAGTCCTTGAGCCAGCCCAGTGGGCTTGGGACCGAAGGCTGCCACACCCGGACTCCGGTTCTGTGTGGACTACAGAGGGCTCAATTCAGTCACGAAGGCTGATGCGCACCCCATCCCCAGAGTTGATGAGCTCATTGATCGGCTAGGGGCTGCATGGTACCTCAGGACGTTTTACTTAACTTCTCGGTACTGGCAGATCACCTTGACTGATCGGGCAAAGGAGAGGTCAGCATTCTCCACACCCGATGGGCATTTCCAGTTCCGTGTTATGCCCTTTGGGATGAAGAATGCCCCTGCCACCTTTCAGAGGTTGGTCAACCAGGTGTTGGTCAGTGCCGCCTACCTGGATGACATTGCAGTGTTCAGTGCCAGTTGGGAGGATCATCTGCTCCACCTCTGGGAAGTATTAATGGCGCTGCGGAAGGCAGGCCTCACGATCAAGGCAAGTAAGTGTCAGATCGGGCAGGGTTCCGGGGTGTACTTGGGACACCAAGTTGGGAGCAGCCAGGTGGCGTCCCTACAGCCCAAGATTGAAACCATCCTGGCTCGGCAGCCACCCAAAACCCAGACAAAGGTGAGGGCCTTCTTAGGTCTCACAGGGTATTACAGGAGGTTTGTCAAGGGGTATGGCAACATTGCTGCACCGTTGACAGAGCTGACTTCCAGGAAGCAGCCCAAGAAGGTGATCTGGACTGACACCTGTCAGAAAGCTTTTGAGGCCCTGAAAGCTGCCATGTGCACGGCGCCCGTGCTACGGGCACCCAACTTTTCAAGTGAGTTTATCGTTCAGACAGACGCTTCAGAGCATGGTGTGGGGGCTGTTCTGTCACAGATGAATGAGGAGGGCCAAGATCAACCTGTAGCCTTTATCAGTAGAAGCTTACTTCCACAGGAACGGAGGTGGAGTGCTATTGAGTGTGAGGCATTTGCTATGGTCTGGGCACTGAAGAAGTTGAGACCATACATGTTTGGGACTCACTTCCGGGTTCAGACAGACCACAGGCCCCTCAGATGGTTTATGCAGATGAGAGGTGAGAATCCAAAGCTGTTGAGGTGGTCTATTTCACTACAGGGTATGGACTTTACAGGGGAACACCGCCCTGGTACAGAACACGCCAACGCTGATGGTCTGTCCAGATTCTTACGCCTTAGTGATGAGAACTCCCAGGAGTTAGGGTAGTTCTCCCCACATTTCAGCTGGAGGGGACACGTGTTAGACCTGGCACCATTGGTGTGGGTCTCCCTACCATTTTTGCTATTGCCTCATGTGTTTTTGCTGGTGTTAGATGCTTTGGGCCCTGTGCTACTGCTATCCAGTGCCACAGTGCAGGTGCCCCTATTGAAAATTGATGTATTAATCAGTGGTTCCATGTTTGGCTATTTGGTTTACTTGTCAGACCCTAGTCTAGTGCACTGAGTGTGCCCAGGATGTGTAAGTTCAAATGCTGCTGGTGGGCCTGCAGCACTTGTTGTGCCACCCACAGAAGCGGCCTTGTAAAATGTGTCTAATGTCTGCCATTACAGAGCCTGCGTGCAGTCTGGTACTGTCATGCTGACTGGGCAAGTGCACCCACTTGCCAATCCCTAAACCTTCTCTTTTCTTCATATCAGTCACCCCTATGGCAGGCCCAAGGGCAGGGTGCATTGTAAGTATAAGGTAGGACAAGCCCTGATGTGTGTGGCATGTCCTAATACTGAATTACAGCCATTTTCGTTTTTCACTATTGCAAGGCTACCTGTTCTCCATAAGTCAGAATGGGCTGTTAGATTATTACATGTTTATAATCCTAACTGTCTCAGAGAACATGGTAGAAATTTGAGTTTAGTATGCCTGAACTCAGAATGATAAAAGACATCTTTTAGTGAAGTTGGTTTTAACATTCTTTGTTTGAAAATACCACTTTTAGAAAGTAGGTCTTTGCTTGTCTAACTATCCAAATCCTGCCTCTGCTAAGTTCTGTATTCCTTGACTGGTTTTGTGAGTGACAGGGCTGGGGGATTCCAAGAGACAGGATGAGTCACTCAGTGGTGAAGAGAGAGATGGAGTTGCACCTAAACCTTGAGTAGGGCTGTGCCTGCCTTCCACAATGCTGGCTCCACCTCCTGGGGAGCGGCTGATGTATCTGCCCTGCACACTGAAAGAAGAGAAGGAGTCCTGTAAACAAAGTGCTCCAGGACTGTACTTGCTTTCCACAATGCTGGCTCCACCTCCTGTGGGGCGTCTGATGTGCCTGTCCTGCACTGTGAAAGGAAAGGAAAAGTCTGGTAAACAGAGTGCTTCAGAACCGGTTTGGACTGGGCAAAGGCCCCTCTCCCCTCAGAGAAAAAAGTATTTGGGGGTATAAATATTGGGACCTTGATCCCATGAAATTAGATCACTTTTGGACTACATGAAGAAACCTTTACTGAGGAGAGGAACCTGAAGAAACTGAGGACAGACTATTCCCAAGCTGAACTGCTACTTGGGGGATTGGCCTGCAGGGGTTGCCTTACTGCCAAAGGAAGGAGAAAGGAACTTTGTGTACTTTGCTTTTAGCTTGTGAAGGATCTCCAAGGGCTTGGAAAAGAGCTTGCCTCCCGCTGAAGTCTCAGGGACAACAGACTTCAACCCCAGCTCACCAGAGTTCTTTGGAAGTGCCTGCTGCTGTTTTGGGCCTTCTGAGGAACTGCGTGTCGCAAGGAGCTGGAAGCGCGACTCAACGAGAAGAAGCGTGTCGCCGTCGCTGTGCCTGCCATTGCAAATCTGAAGGAGGGTGTTGCTGCTGGAACTGCCGCACTGCACCGCATCGGAGAGAAGCGTGCCGCAACGAAGAGGAAGCATGTCGCCATCGCTGCTGCTGCCGTCGCAACTCCGAAGCAGGGTGTCGCTGCTGTAGCTGTCGCACTGCATCGCATCAGGAGAAGAATCTCGCAACGAGGTCGGAGCATGTCGCCGGCGCTGTGCCTGCCATCGCAACTCCGATGAAGGGTGTCGCCGCTCGAACTGTGACACTGCATCGCATCGAAGAAGAGCACCTTGCATCACCGAGAAGCACGCCGCCTTCAGAGCTGCTGCCGTCGCATCGTAGAAGACACCCCTGTAGTTGTCACATTGAGCGGAAGCTTCACGCATCGTGGGAGAAGAGTGTTGTCGCTGGAGCTGCTGCCATCGCATCGTAAGGGTGTTGCCGCTGCAATCCACGCATTAAACCGAGAACTTCTTGCATCCCTGAACTGGAAGATCTTAACGTCTTTATTTCTTTGTATCTGAACTTTGCCGTATTTTCCTCGCTGCGACATTGCTTGTTGTGGAAGCGCATTGAAACCTAAGGTACATTGACGCAAAGTGTTGCATCTAAGAACTGAACTGAACTAAGCTTAACCTACCATCTTAAAGTAACAGTAGTGTGTATTTTTGTTGTTAATGGCCTTGTGGTAACTGTATATAAAGTCTACTTATTTTTGATAAAACCTGTGTGATGTCCATTTTGTAGTGTTGTCACTGGGTTACTGTATGTGGTCACAAATGCTGAGATAAGCCTGTCTGCTCGTGCCAAGCTACCAAGGGGGTGAGCAGGGGTTATTTTTGGAGTGTAATCCCCTTATCCTGACTAGAGGCGAAGGTCCCTATTTGTCACAAGTACCTACCTGTGCCAACTAGAGACCCCCAAATCTAACAGTCACTCCGTACAGGACAATCATATGCACTCATACACCTATATAGACACTCACACACCGACACTATCCATAGAGGTACTCACACACCTTGTCAGTCATGCAAATAATTAATCACACTGCCATTTACTCACCTATACAGTTATACACACACCAGCTCAATTACTGATACAAATACTAGCACATTCTTAAGCTCTTATACAATCACCGATACAAGCACACACTCATCCATACAGCCACTCTCACAATCACAAACTCTCATTTATAGCCATTTATATTCTCCAATACACATATATACTGCCTTTCACATATGTGGTTACTCACACATGTACCACTGAGATATATATTCACTCACTAACACACCCATACACACACTCACCCACCCATACAGTCCATCACAGATGCACTTTTGAAACCATGCACCCAGTTAATCACCCACTCACACATCTATGCACAGAGTCACACACACCCCACCCACACAAACACTCAGACATCCAATCAATAACCCATATAGACACTCATGTAGCTATTCGTAAAACCATGCAGCCGCTTCCACACTAACAGACAGACGGATACAGACATTTACACAGTTTAGAAGTGTTGGAGCTGGAGAAGTGTGGCTCACTGGTTAGAGCAGGCAGACCCTGAAGCAGAGGTCAGACCCGGGACCAGGGTTCAATTCCCGACGCGGCAGGGTCTTGAGCTCAAATGTCCACGGACTCGATAATTCTCACTTCGGTGCCTGACCTAATCATGGGTTTACACTCTGCAACTCTGGGCATTAAGCTTGCTTAATCTACACAACGGCCCCCCGCGGCGGATGCCTGGCTTTCACCTTGGGGATGCCCTGTAGGGGCTATCTCACAGGGAAAAGCCAGGACGGGTTCCCAAGGCAAGCGCTTAGAGACCCCTGGGTGATAAGCGCTATATAAATGCAACATACAATACAATACAATACAATACTAACCCATGCATTCAGTAAGATACGTTTAATCACTCACTTATAGAGTCAGTCACTCACCTACTAAACCATCTATTCAGACACTTAAACACCCACTAATTTTTCAATACGCCTTTCCCTATATATATTAAACATATTTAAACTTTACAGAGACACAGTCACTGGATGATGTTATCAGTGATGTCATCAGTGATATCATTTGAGATGTCATTAGTGATGTCATCAGTGAAGTCACTGACCATGTCATGAGTGATGTAATATGTGTCATCAGCAGTGCATTGCGGGGTGTGAGTTATAGTTAGCTGAACTAACTATAATGGGGGAATTTCTCTGGTTTGGTACGAATAAAATGTGCCATTTGACGAATCTTCGTGACATTTTCAAAATTAATGGCCCTTTCTGGCCAGCTCCTGTCTTGAAAGTTTCAGGGTGCTTCCTTTAGCAGGGGCCGAGAAAACGGAATTACACCACATTTGGCAAAAAGGTAGCTCTTGGTCCAGACTGCACTCTTTTTGTTAAATGGTGTTAATCCGTTCAGTAGTTGCTATTGGCTGCCAACGCTTCAAACCAGGAAGTGTTGGCAGCCATCTTGTGACCCAGTTGAACCAAGTCACAAGGAAAAAGGTAACAAAAGATTAAATAAAGAAAAGGGGGCAGGGTAAAAACACCCTGCCCGCCTAGGTCTGCTTAGGGGTTCCCACAGGGATCCCCAGGTCCCCAAAAACCATTAAAAAAAAATCTGCAGGATTTGCCCTGGGTGCGCAAATCCACCAAAAAACACCAAAAACAAAAGCAGTGTCCCTTGCTTTGTTTAATTAAGACCCCGGGTGGGCCAGGTACCGGGCGCAATCCCAAAATATGTTCGGGGGTCCACAGAGCTGCCCGTAGCCCCAGGGATCACCACCTCCTAGGGCTTTATTATTATTAAAATGTGTCAGGGGCTCCTGCTCCCCCACCCAGCCCCGGGGACCGCCACCGCCACCTCCCGGGTGCTATAGTTATTACATGCGGGGGGCCACATCAGCCTCAGCAGCCCCAGGGATCGCCACCTCCTCTTTTTAAAAAAAAATGTAGTGTGGGGGGGCTTTAAACATGATGGGAAAGGGGCTGTGCGGCCCCTCCCTCCAGGAGCCCTCCAAGGCCCTGGGGATCACCCCCAGGACATTGCAGTTTGCTATGGTATCCTGCCATCCCATAGCAAACAGTGTACTCGCTTTGAACAAGTGAGAGCACTTTGCTCTTGCTTGTCCAAAGCGAGTACACTTTGCTTTTTACCCCCAGAGAGCTGCATGTCAGCAGCTCCCTGGGGGTAAAAAGCAATGCCAGCCCCCGCAGTAGACCCAGAGCCGGCTGGGACTGCGGGGGCCTTCAGGCTCCCCCGCTGTCCCTTTAAACATGGCCATGCCCTGGGGGATGAGGTTTCCGGGGCCAAAAATGGGCCGAGAGGGAGGCCATGTGGCCCCCCTTCCTGGAAATGAAATGTGTTTTTGTTTTTAAATAGCCAAGCCCTGGGGGACCGGATCCCGGGGCAGAAAATGACCTGGGAGGGTGACCGCTCAGCCCGCCCCCCTTAAAACAAAAACAACAAAACAAATTGGTGAATTGGCCGGGTTCTGGGGGAAGGGGTCCCCGGGGCTGAAATTGTCCTGGGGAGGGGGGCCGCGTGGCACCCCTTCCCTGAAATTAAAATTTATTTTGTTTTTTTAAAAGGCCAAGCCATGGGGGATGAGGTGTGTGGCCCCCCCTTCCCCTGATGTCTTTGGGTCTGATGACAAAGGGAAGGGAGCCAAGCGCCCACCCTCCCTTAAAAAAAAACCTAAAATTGGCCAGGCCCCAGGGGGTTGGGTCCCTGGGACTGAATTCGGCCCGGGAAGGGGGGGCTGCACTGCTCCCCTTTAAGAAAATACAATAAGCAAAGGCCCAGCCCCGAGATATGGGGTACCCGGGGCCAGCATCTTCCCCCTTCCTCAAATAAAAGAGATAAAGGAAGCCGCCAACTCTCTGGAAACCCCACACCCTTTTACCAGTACACTGCAAACGCACCTCCTGTTGCACTCTAGGTTGGGGGATGAAGTCCTTTTTGCTACTGGGGTCCTTAGGGGCCTACTAGCCCACCTCTTACCTCCAGTAAACCCCACACAGTGGGATTGCTGTGAGGTGGTTGGAGGCCATGCCCCTTTTTCCACCACTCTGCAACGCGCCTCTAGGCACACTGTTGGTTGGGTGATGAGGTTCCCTTGCGTCCTGAGGGCTTCGGGAATATAGTGGACTTCGTCGCCCAAGCAGAAGTGCGTCAGGAGGCGCGGTTGCAGAGTGGTGTACAAAGGGAGCAGGGCCGCTGACTACCTCTCAGCAATCCAGCTGTCTGGGGCTTACTGGAGGTAACAGAAGGGCTAGTTGGCCACCAGGGACTCTCAAGAGGCAAGGGGACTTAACCCCTTCGCCTCAGAGCTAATTCACCTGCGGTGCTGGGGGAAGGGGGTTCGTGCAGCGCCACGGTTCTTGTGACGAGCTGAGCTTGTCACACTGCACGGTGGCGCTGTGCTCATGACGAGCTGAGCTCATCATGAACTCACCCATTTCTTTAGAATGCTCTGCCCAGTGGAGGAATTATCCTCGCGTGTGAGCGCCGCGCAGGTCATGACGAACTCAGCTCATCATGAGCACGGAAGGAGTTAATAACTAACCCAGAGCTCACCAGGAGGCACATTTGCCAAGTGGTGGAGATAAAAGGCCATTGCCTGCAACCATCTCTCAGCAATCCCACTGTGTGGGGCTTACTTGAGGTAACAAGTAGGCTAGTTAGCCCCAAAGGACTACCAGTAGCGTAGTGGACTTCATTCTCTAACAAAGAGCGCACCAGGAAATGCGTTTGCAGAGTTGTGGGCAAAGGGAACGTGGCCCAGCCCCCTTTCTCCACCACTCTGCAAAAGCGACTACTAGTTAAAGAAGCATTTGCAATGTAATAGGTCTCGCATTTGTGTGAGTTAGAGCTATTGGCATTGTAAATGTAAACGTTTTTTACTAATATTGTTTGGAGTGCAGCGAATGTACGTTGTTTGTAATGGAATTATGCAGTATGTTGTGCAGTGAAATTATGTGGATAGAAAGTATGTGGTATTTAGTGAATAGGAATTATGTAGAGTGGGATTATGTGTTATGGAGAGTAATTATGTGGTATGGTAGTCTGTGTTGTGCAGTGGTAACCTCAGTTTTAGTCTTCCTCATTTCCATAGAAGCTAAACTATAAACTCAATAAAACACAAAAAAGAAGGAACCACTGAGGAGCACTTCTGGACTGAGTCAGAGGTATTAGCAGGGCCACTGGAGTTATACAACTGTTCAGCCGCAGCGATTTTTGCATAATTATACATTTTCCGCATTTGCCACATAATCCATCATCTGCCACATAATCTGCAGATTTAAACAACAAAAAATACAACAACAAGTGTTACAGTGTGGTTGAAGGCCCTTTTCAAAGCTGGAATGGTCACCTGTAACTTATTGCTAAATGTGGGTGTTAAATTGGTACTAATGGTGTGTAAACCACTCTTGCTTCTTTCTGCGCCTCTCTTACCTCTTTCTGCATTTCTCTTGCTTCTCTCTGCACCTTTCTTTCTCTTTCTGTGTTTCTCTTGCCTCTTTCTGCACATCTCGTCTGCTTTGTGCACTTCTCATGCATCTTTCTGTACCCTCTTCACTCTTTCTGCACTTCTCTTGCCTCTTTCTGTACCTCCCTTTTTCTCCAACCCTCTTCCCTCTCTCTGCACCTCTCTTGACTCTTTCTGCTGAGAAAATTCAAATGTAAGAAATAATACATGTCCAAGGTTCATTTACGGTATGATAACTGGATCCACCATTACTGTAGGTTGCCTGCACTATATATATATAGCCTCCCGCCCGCCTCCCGCCTCCCCCCCGGCTTTGTAACCCCCCCAGGTCCCGACTTACCTAATCCGCCGCTACTCCCTACGCTGGAGTGTTTACCTCTCCACTGCTTGACCGCTTGTCAGCTACCTCATCCGCTGCTCCTCCCCACGCTGCCACTGCTCCTCCGCTTCTCGCCGCTGCGCAGCACCTCCCGGCGCTCATGTTTTCCCCTCTTCCTGTTGCTGGTGAACTCCGCTCCTCCCCTCACGCAGACGCTCCTCCCGGCGCTCATGTCCTCGCTCTTCCTGTTGCTCGTGAACGACGCTACTCCCCTCACGCATACGTCGCGGCCGGCGCTACTTGCAAGGGACTACTTTATTTTTATTTCTAAATATTTTAAACAATGTTTTTTTTTTATTTTTATGTAGCCTATGTCCTTCTGCTTGCCCTGAGGTTTTCTAAGATGTCTTGGGTGTTCAGATTGGTGGTGTAGTTTTCGAGTTTACCTGGCTCAAAGGTGCAAGTTCTCTCTTTATAATAGTATTATAGATTCACTGAAAATACCAAAGGGTGCAGGGATGGTATAGTTAGGCTCAAATTTCACTATTACAAAATTATTTTCATTCTGCAGTTTTAGTTACCAGATCTAGATATAACTTAGACACCCACAATACAATGCTTATTACCTCCCATATTACATCACTCATGACATGGTCAATGACAAAACTGATGACATCATCAAGTGAGTTTAAGTGTTTTCTAACAGTTTATGAGTGTTAAAAATATATACTAACCTCCTATAAAAGTTAATTGGCATACTACGTGTACTAATGAGTGTTACTATTTCTAACATATGTGATCTGAGCAGTTGTGTGACTGTGTGTATCAGTGTGTGAGTGGGTGTCTGAGTGGCTGTGTGTGTGTGTGTGAGTGCATGCATGAGTGCTGTGTGGGTGAGTGAGTGGCTTTCCGACTAGCTCTGTTGGTGTGTGAGTTGTTGTGTGAGTGGTTGAATGGCTGTGTGAGTAGGTATTAGTGGGGTTGTATGGGTGTGAGAGTGAGTGTATGAGTGATTTTGTGAGTGTGTGAGTTACTGTATGGGTGTGTTTGTGGCTGTACGGGTAAAAAAGTGGGGGTGTGAGTAGCTGTATGGGTGAGTGACTGGCTGTGTTACTGGGGTATGGGTGTGTGCGTGGGTGAGTGAGTGCCTGTTTAATTTTAGTGGGTGTTTGGTTAAGTGAGTTTGTGTGTGAGTGGCTGTTTTAGAGACTGAACATCTGTGAGAATGGCTGTATGCGTGAGTGAGTGGATATGGGAGTGCTTGTATGGATGTGTGAATGTGTATGTAAATGGATGTGTGGATGTGTAAGTGAATGTGTGTGTGTATAACATGGCATATGTTGAAAATTATAGATAGCTAAAAAATCAAGACAATACTTTGCAAGTTAGGTTGTAAGTTGCCTTTCTGGGGTTAGAGAGACTACTTACCACTAAAGCAGTGAAGTAAAGCTTTCACAAAGCAAAATAATTGCAATGTAATGTTAGTCACGATGCAATTACCGAAATGTTGTGTACCACAATGTCAAGCATCGCTTTGTGACACTTGACATTCAACAGATGGCAGTGCTTGCACCCAGTGAAATACAAATTTAAATGTAATGCAAAAGGCTGTCCACCATTCTGCCTCTGCTGCAAAAATTGCTCACTGCAGAAGTAGGAACTGCTTTCAGATGCATCAGAGCATCTCAACACTGCAGGAGCATGGCCTGCCTTCAGTCTAGCACCTGTGCATTGTTTGATCATACAATACCTCCACACTCTGGGCACAACATGTGCATCACAGAAGAGTACCCTGCTTCCATCACTGTCTGTAGCACCCATCCTCTGGCTTCAGACATCTGAAGAGTTCAAGTACACTGTGCCTTGAACTCCTGACTCCCCGCCTCCGTTGTTAGCCACGCCCCCTTTTTCTTCTGTGCCCTCCCCGCTCCCGCCTCCCAGCTGCTCCGCCCTCCCTCGTACTTCGCCATATATGGCGACCGTGCGAACGCGCAGCGGTCACGCGCAGCGGGAGCGCCGATTGTGCGCCGAAGCCGCGCCAAAGGTAAGCCCGTCCGCGCATGGACCGCGCCCAGTGCCAGAACCCCTGGCCCCCCGCAGACCCCTGCCCACCCGCCGGACGTACGACGCCGCCACCCTCAACGCACTCAACGCCGGCCGAGTCCCGGGCTGCTACCGAGACACACCCACGGACCCTTCTGCTGCAACGCCTGCAAGTTCACCTGCATCCGGACCTGCACCACTCCAGCAGTGCCCAAGACCTCGACGAGCAACAGCAGCAGCCACCTGAGATGCATCCTGCTCAACACCCGCTCCGTCCACAGGCACGCCATCGAGATCTGGAACCTGCTCGACACCACAGCCCCAGACGTCGCCTTCTTCACGGAAACCTGGATGAACGCCTCCTCCGCGCCTGACATCGCCATCGCCATCCCAGACGGCTACAAGATCATCCGAAGGGACCGCATCAACCACACCGGAGGAGGCATCGCCATCATCCACAAGAACACCATCCGCATCACGACCAACACCGATGACACCCTCGCTACCGCCGAGCACCTGCACTTCCAAGTCCACATCAACCCCAAGACCACCCTCAGAGGCACCCTCATCTACAGACCCCCTGGACAACGCACACAATTCCGTGAAGACATCGCCGACTTCATCAGCCCGCACGCCCTCTGCTCCGCTGACTACATCCTCCTACGGAACCTCAACTTCCACCTGGAGAACAACAACGACCGCAACACCACCACCCTGCTGGACAACCTTGCCAACCTGGGACTCAAGCAACTGGTGACCACCCCCACCCTAAGCATGAGCGAATTTTGCGGATCTCGCGTTCGCGAATTTTGCGGATTTGCGGATTCGCAATCCGCAAAATCCGCGAATTTCCGCGAATTTGCGGATTTTTTTTTTTTTTGTGTTTGCGCGGGTTTCTGCCAGTTCGCGAGGGTTTTGTACAATGTCGCAAATTGCGAACTTACCTGTCGGGTCGCAAGTTTCGCGAACTTGTTGTTTCTACGTGTCCAGCCTGTTTGGGACACTCTTCTTCATCACTGCCACTCTCTGTCACCACTGCCACTCTCTGACTACTCATGCCACCCTCTGGCCCACCCATGCCACCCTCTGTTTCATCACAGCACCCTCTGGTTGTCCAGTCAGTGTACATTATTGTGGCAACAAGCACACCTTCCCTGCCTCAAGTGACCTGAATTAATTTGGGGCTGATTAATGTGTCACAGAATATTTTTTTAGCTGGCACCTGCTTCCTTAGTGCTTCCTGATTAGTGATCTTTTGAACTTGCTAAGTGCTTTCATTGTTGCAAAATTAGTTACAACACCTGCCCTGCCCCAACTGACAATAATGAATTAGGGGCTGAATAATGGATTTGAACCTCCAGCCTGGCTCCTGCTTGTCTCCCTTAGCTGTAATTCAGGACCTTTGTGGCATATATGTAACTATTCTGAGGTTCAGAGCAGGGTCACATAATAGTTGCAACCTGCAACTGAACTCTGGAGGGGCCCCTCAGGAAGCACTACAGAAAATGGCTACTAATGATGAGCCTGAACTTTTGAACCTGGTAAGTAGTTACTTTCAGTTTTGCTAAGAGCGTATTTCTGCAATTTTGCACTTATTCGCACTTATTCGCGGGGCGCGAACTCACGCGAACAGTGCGAGCAGTGCGAGCCAAATCCGCTGCTCGCGGATTTGCGGATTTTGCGGGAGATTCGCGAATCTCGCGGATTGCGGATTTCCCGAAAATCCGCAAAATCCGCGAGCGGAACGGATTTTCCGCCCACCCCTACCCCACCCACTACGCCGGACACACTCGCGACCCCGTCTTCTCATCCAGCAAGGACATCGCCTTCAGCCACGCCACCGGACTCCACTGGACGTACCACAGCTGCGTCCACTTCAGCTTCGCAAGGACCACGATCCACCACCACCAGCAACAGGCTGCACGCAGGAACTGGAACAAGATCACAGCCGACCAGCTCGCGTCCTCCCTGAGCACGAACCCTCCCACCAGCACAACGAACCCCAGCCAGACGGCCACCAACCTCACGAAGTGGATCAACAACTGCGCAGACGAGCTCTCCCCCCTGAGGACCCCGCCCAGCAGACCCGGCAGCAAGAAAGCCCCATGGTTCACCGACGAACTCAAGAGCTCCAAGAAGAACTGCCGAGCCCTCGAAAGAACCTGGCGCAGAGACCCAACACCCGACAACATGACTGCCCTCAAGCTCGCCACCCGGAAACACCACCAACTCATCCGCGCCACCAAGAAAACTGCATTCAAGGAACGACTGGACAACAACGCACACAACAGCAAAGAACTCTTCAACATTCGTCAAAGAGCTCTCCAACCCCAACGCCGGAAACAACGACATCACCCCTTCGCAAGACCTCTGCAACTCCCTCGCCTCCTACTTCCACAACAAGATCGCGGACATACACAACAGCTTCAGCACTCAACCGACGAGCACCACGACCGAACCACCGCCCCCCACCACCACCCTCCGCGCCTGGACTCCGATCAGCACCGAAGACACCGTCCGCACGATGAACTCCATCCACTCCGGATCTCCGACCGACCCCTGCCCTCACCACGCCTTCAACAAGGCCGACGCTATCATCGCACCCCACCTGCGGGACATCATCAACACCTCCTTCGACATCGCTACCTTCCCGGAGAGCTGGAAGCACGCCGAACACAGCGCTCTACTCAAGAAGCCATCGGCTGACCCCACCGACCTCAATACCTACCGCCCCATCTCGCTGCTCACGTTTCCTGTAAAAGTCATCGAGAAGACCGTCAACAAGCAGCTGGCCGCCTTCCTCGAGACGAACGGATCCCTCGACCCCTCGCAGTCTGGCTTCCGGGCCAACCACAGCACCGAGACCGCCCTGATCGCAGTCACCGATGACATCCGAACGCTGCTCGACAACGGAGAAACAGCGGCCCTCATCCTCCTCGACCTCTCCGCGGCCTTCGACACTGTTTGCCATCGTACCCTAGTACAACGCCTCAGCAACGCCGGAGTCCAGGAGAAGGCACTGGAGTGGATCATCTCCTTCCTCGCCGGAAGAACACAGAGAGTCCGCCTCCCCCCGTTCAGATCTGAAGCCACCGAAGTCATCTGCGGCGTCCCTCAAGGCTCCTCGCTCAGTCCAACCCTCTTCAACATCTACATGAGCCCCCTCGCAGACATCGCACGCCAGCACAACCTCAACATCATCTCCTACGCCGACGATACCCAGCTGATCCTCTCCCTTACCAACGACCCCGCCACCGCCAGAGCCAACCTTCACGAAGGGATGAAAGAGGTAGCCGAATCGATGAAAAACAGCCGCCTGAAACTGAACTCGGACAAGACGGAAGTCCTCATCCTGGGATCCTCACCCTCCGCCTGGGACGACTCCTGGTGGCCCCCCGCCCTAGGCAGCGCACCCAAACCAACAGACCACGCACGCAACCTGGGCTTCATCCTGGACTCCTCCCTCTCCATGACCAGACAAGTCAACGCCGTCTCCTCGTCATGCTTCAATATCCTGCGCATGCTACGTAAGATCTTCCGGTGGATCCCCACCGAGACCAGGAAGACGGTCACCCAGGCCCTCGTCACCAGCCGTCTGGACTACGGCAACACCCTCTACGCCGGAACCACCGCCAAACTCCAGAAGAGACTCCAGCGGATCCAGAACGCCTCAGCACGACTCATCCTGGACATCCCCCGTCGCAGCCACATCTCCGGACACCTGAGAGATCTGCATTGCCTCCCGGTCAACAAGAGAATCACCTTCCGTCTCCTCACCCACGCACAAAAAGCCCTACACAGCCAAGGCCCAGGATACCTCAACAGCCGCCTCAACTTCTACGCTCCCAAACGCCAGCTTCGTTCGACCGGCCACGCCCTCGCCGCCGTCCCCCGCATCCGCAGAGCCACCACAGGGGGACGGTCCTTCTCCTACCTTGCCACCAAGACATGGAACTCCCTCCCCACCCACCTCCGACTGACCCAGGACCACCTCGCCTTCAGGAAGCAACTCAAGACCTGGTTGTTCGAGCAGTAGCGGATCCCCGCCCCCCCCACCCCACCCCCCAGCGCCTTGAGACCCTCTGGGTAAGTAGTGCGCTATATAAATCCGATGATTGATTGATTGACTGACTCCTCTGCGTTGCTGCAACGTGCCCTCCCTAGACCCACACTGCAATGTTGTTATCTTCCATGATGTCACCCCTTTCCGCAGACTGAGCAGGACGTCTGTCTCTTTGTCCAAACTGCAATAGCATCGATGTCTCACGAGCATCGATATCTGTTGCCATTATTCGAATCATACCACTAGAATGATAAATGAAAACAATATGTGGTCAAAAGGCTGTAGTTTAAAATGGGCAGACCTGTACCTCACTGAAATCTGATTACCATGTCTTCTATCTGCTGTGACATCCTGAAACCATTAACATTGGAATTCCTTTTGTCTAGTATGTCTTCAAAGAAGTTTGGGGAGTCTACATTTGGTGTGTTGCAGTTAATGAGAGTTAAGGGGGGGGTCATCTAGTGTACCCTTCAGTATGAGGAATCTACCTTGTGAGTGATTGTGGTAATTTAAAGCCCAGACTGCTACACCTCTGGCATATGTACAGTTTGAGACAAACCAACTATGCTGTACCCAAACTTGTGCAAAAGAGGTGTTTATACCAGCATGTAAATAGGTTTCCTGCTGGGAATCTAACTCAACATTGAGTCTGTCAGGATACTTCAGAATCTACTATCCGGGGGGAAAAGTTATTTTGCTCCCTCACTTAAACATGATGAAATTGGCCTACACCTAATTGGCACACTTAAATTACTTGTTAGTTGCTAGTAAATTGTGCTACATGTACTTGGGCCTGTAAATTAAATGCTACTAGTGAGCAGCAGCTCCCATTGTGCACCCACTAAGGTAGCCCAGGAAAACATGTCTCATGTCTGCCACTGCAGCCGTTAGTGTAGTTTGAAACTGACATTTCGGCTTGGCTAATTAACCCTTCTGCAAGCTCTAAACCTTCCTTTTAAAATATTTATAAATAACCTCTAAGGTGGGCCCAAAAAGCTCATAGGGCAGGGTTGATGGTATTTCAAATGTAGGACACTTGTACTTAACCTTTACATGTCCTGGACGGGAAAAACTCCTAAAATCATTTTTTACATGGAAAAGCTATCTCTTCTTCTAATAATGATAATAATAATTATAATAATAATAATAATAATAATAATAATAATAATAATAACAATAACCATAATAACTCCATTTGTAAAGCGCAATGGTTACACTCATGCCAGTGTGCCCCCGCGCTGAGGTAAAGTCAGCCAGAAATCAGAAGCCCCTCACCCTCACCCAACTATAGTTGGGGAAAGAGAAACTTTTTAATTTTTTCCTGAAACATCTCTCCTGAGTCTCCATCCGGAGCTCCGTCGGGAGGGCATTCCATTGTTTTGCCGCCAGTTGTCGGAAAGACCGACCCCCCATCCTGGTCTTTTTGATAGTAGGGACGCACACCAAGCCTACCCCACCTGACCTCAGCTGACGTGTGGGAACATACGGGGACAAGAGTTCAGACAAATACAGAGAGGACTTTCCCTGCAAGATCCGGTGGCAGACGCAGAGTGCCTTGAAAGTGACTCTTTCTTTTATCGGGAGCCAGTGTAGTGCAGCCCGAGCTGCCCTAGCCGATGACCTTCCCGGGCGCCTCAAGATAAGGCGGGCTGCTGCATTCTGCACTCCCTGCAGATGGAGCAAGCATTTGGCTGGTGTGCCTAGATAAAGAATGTTACCATAATCTAGGCACAACGTCACCAGCGCATGGACCAGAGTCTTCCTAGTTGCCACGGGCAGAAGGTCCAAGGTTTTTCGCAGGACCTTCAGAATCCCGAAGCAGGCACCTGCCACCCGCCTAGTTTGATAGTCAAAAGAAAGGCTGGGATCCAAACAAACTCCCAGGTTTTTTGTCTGTACACAGGGCGTAGGTGTCTCCCCCAAGTCCTGGGGCCACCATGCAGAAGACCACACAGTCGGGGCCCGACTCACCACCAGCACCTCCGTTTTGTCGCCATTCAGCTTCAGGCAGTTCATAGCCATCCATGCATCCAATTCTTGCATGCATGCCCTGAAGCTGAAGGCAGCCGACTCCGGTGCCTGGGTCAGGGAGACCACCAACTGCGTGTCGTCGGCATAGGATACGACCCTGATCCCAAACCCCTCTGCAATCTCTGCCACGGGAGCTACATAGATATTAAACAGGCTTGGGCAGAGGGTTGATCCCTGCGGCACTCCCTGGTTCAGCTTGATGACCCTGGAGTAGTGTTCGCCATGTCTCTTCTATCACCTACTAACACTGCTTTACCTTATTACACTTAATAAGTGATATGTTCAGTTAAGAACCAGCTAGAGAAATACTTCTTCCACTCAAAAGAATTGTAATTTGAACCCCTCTTTAATGGTAAAGTCAGATCTTAAGGTATTTTTCTGAATATGCCACTTTTAGAAAGTTGGAACCCAAAGGAGATAGGTCTATGAAAACGTGGTAAAGGCTAGACCCTTTTTAAGTATAAAGCACAAAAATTGCCTGAACCACACTCACTTAAACGAAAAAACGTTATCAGGTTAGAAAAATATTTATTACATTCCAACCAGGCATGCTTATTCAATGCCAAATATTTTAACTTTTAAAGTATCTTTTTTAACATTGATGGGCAGAAATGAAACAGACTGTACATTCAATATTTACATCACTGTACAATTGATTTGATACACATAGAAACAAACAATGTCAAATTGATATATAAAACATCAAACATCCTACAAAGAAATTAATACATAACAAAACACCAATATCATATACATATAGAATCAACGAATGAAATACATCGAAAGAATGGGGAATATGGTCAACTGAATGACTAGAGATTGATAATGTCTTGACTGGCTAATCCTAGTATTATTTGTCAAAAATGCTCTATTCCACCAAAGCTGCCGACGCGTTTGGAATGATACCCTCAGAGAAATGCTGTCTGCTTAAACAGCAAGTCAGCAGGTTAGTATCACAGACCCAATGAGTTCTGTGTGCTGCTAGTTGTTTGTTACCTAAATTCAAGGCAATTCCAAGAATTGGACAAGGAAGGCTCACTCACGCTGTATGCGTCATTGTACAAATAAATAAGCCAACGTATTTCTGCCTCTAATCATTCGTCAGGGCCCTGTCTATGCCCCCTACACTACACAAGGTACGTGCTGGGTCGGTTTAGC
>NW_028254806.1:0-117534 GCF_964263255.1 Lissotriton vulgaris
CTAATAAAGGCAGGGAGTTTTTACCATTTCGATTATAGAGATATTGGGGCACAAACCATGGCGATACCCTGCATGATTATTTCAGTGCTTTTTCAGATAGGCTGTTTGGATTTACTCCGTTATAAAACCACTAGGGCAAGATTTGTGGGGATTTTATAGTCAAACAGTGGTATTTTTAGAACTATGGACAATGCTGCAGAAGTTGCATGTACCTTGGTTTGTGTTTAGAGATCAATTCGAACCTGACCCAATCACAATTTTCCAACTGGTCACATCATGTCTAGGCTGTCCGGTTTTAGGTTTAAACCTATAATAACTGATAAAACGCCACCGGAAGGGAAATAGTCCTCACCAGTATAAACATATAAACACTGAAATCCAATATAACTTTGTTTTATTAGATAGCAGTAGGAAAGACTAGGCTAACATTATTTTGCTTGAGTTTTGTTGTTTAGGGATGTCACTAACATATTGTTTATTCTTCCTTTTTTCAGTTTTGTGGTCTTTGGTCTAAAGATACAGGGCTTAAAAGCATGTTTTAGGTGTTGTATATTTATTTTATAAACTGTAGAGAATCAGGAAATATCAAAATCATATTTGATTTTTTGGCTACATGTGAGTCTTTCACTGATAGGAAAAATGTAAGTTTCATAAGAATCTTTCCCAATATGTACCATCTCATTTATCCACAGGGAATGGGTAAAAACCCTTGGTACATCAGCTCCCTTTTTTAGTGAGTCAGTATTGATAGTAGGTGAATTTCCAAAGACCCCAGGCTTTAAACATTCGAATCAAGGTATAGCGACAGGTTTATGTCAAAAGAATGCAGTCACAAAGCATCTGGACACAGGTGAGGACAGAACACCAGACTGTTGGAAAACATGGAATGCATTGTCACCTGGAATGCTGCTTGTAGGAAGGTGGATATCTGACTATGGTTACCCCCAAACTTTTTGCCTGGTGTTTAGCTGGTTTTTTACTTAGTTGGCCTGGGATCCTTCTATTCAGGGCCCCAGGCTAATTGCTCTCTCCTTAAAATGGACTCCATGTACCTTAGGTACATACACAATTGGAACTGGTTCACCTTATAGGCCCCTTTATTAGTGTACCATAGCTACCCAGGGCATAGGTGTAGCCAAGGCCTGCCAGGGGCTGCAGCATGTATTGTGCCACCCCTGCCTGGCCTCCATATTTGACACAACTGGCTGATCACTCAGCTGGGGTAAGTTGGTGTAATCACCTCTTACTTAGATATAGTATATCTATATCTAACCTAACCGGACACATAGTAACCTATAAGTCACTCCTATGGCAGGCCTTAACAATCCTGGAGGCAGAGTGCTTGGTTTTATGTGAGATGGTGCTCTAGCATGAGCTGAGCCTGTCTGCAGCTGTCGAGAACAACTCCCTTAGGTGTTCCGGGGTATTGCCATACCATATACTCTTAAGTGCATTATAATCCTCACGGTTATATGCAAACTTTGGTTTGGCTTTATCAAAACATGTCGAGTAAGGTGTCATACGATTTGGAATACTATCCCCTCGACAGTTCTGTCGACGGGGATAGCACTCCACCCTTCTAGAGGGACACGACATGTACATAACCTGAACCCCGGTTAAAGTTAACCAGAGCCTCAGCATCACAAAATGGATGCTGCCACCACAGACAAAAGTCTGACCTCTTGCTGCTGGGAGTCCTTCCAGCGAGGGACGCTTGGACAAAGGGTTTCCTGCTTTGGGAGGTGCGAGCACCACCCCAGACAGGAGTTTGTGTATTGGGTAGGACAGGGCTAAATAGAATCAGACATGCCCGGGGCACACAAGGTGTCCTCGTGCAGAAGCCAGTCCAAACCGGTGCTGGGGCTTTCCAGACCCAGTCCTGGCGTGGAGCTGGACAAAGGAAAGGGGGTGTAACCGCCCCCTTCCTGGTCCCACCCAGAAGAGGGACCTAGCAGGTGATCCACCCCTCATATTGGGAATAAGAGTGGGAGCAGTGCCATAGCACCCTAGATCATCCTGAATCAACTTGAAACTAAGAAGACGATTGGACTTCGACATTCTGCTGCACAGAAGACTGAAGAGCATCTCCCTTGTGGCCTAGGAGTGGACACCCTGTGAACACAGGCACCATCTAGCAACTCGACGTCTGCTTTGCAGCCGCCTCCTGCCAGAGCCTGAGCCCAGAGCCCAGAGCCTGATGAGACCCAGACTCCCAGACTTCTCACAGCCCGATGCACAGTCCCAGCAAAGAAGGGACCCGTGGAGGCTCCGAGAGACGTGGGACCGGACATCTCGAAAGACCCCTGAGAAGCTGACTGCGCAGCACCCAAGGTACCCTCGGTGCTGTGCTTTAGGGTTTAAGAAGCCCCACAACCGAGCAGCCCTTGCACCGAATATCAGCCCCCTAGCATCTCCACGATCTGCGTGGGGCCGTTTTGCATTGTGCCACTCGACGCGCCATTCGGGCCACTTGCCACCATCTTAGCGACGAAACCTACAATTTACACTGCGGGTCTGGTTGCTCCAGACTTGCCCTCACTCCTGTAAAAAGGAGCATCGGCTCTGACCTTGCTGGTCCGAGTGATAAGCTTTTTCCACTTCCTGTGTGGCTTATATTAGCAAAGGCCTATTTGCTCCAATCAAGTTGCTGACACCGCCATCTGCTAGAGTCTTTGTTGGACAGCTCGTGATCGACTCCTGGACGTCCTCGACCTCTTCGTGTCCACGTATCTGCGGAGACAAGTTGCACCTCATCGCCTGTTTGCATCCGACATCGCCTGGTTCCATCCTGGTTCCACGGTAGTCACTGGGTAGTGACTTTGAACACTGTCCCCTCTGCTTTCAGGTCTTCACCACTTCAGATCCACCCTTGGATCCACCAGAACTCTTCTTGTCTCGACGCCTGCAGCATCTTCAGCTCCAAGCACCATCGACCTGCGTGACGAAACCCGACACTACTTCGCACCTGTGCACTCGCTTCCTGTGGGTGAGGTAACTCAGCAATGCCGTGTTCCTACATTGGTACACACCTCTAGTGCCTAGGTGTAAAGTTGTGTCCTTCTAGGTCAGCCGGAAGGTTCCTTAAACACTAACTTTGTAACTTTTACGCACCATTGACATTGCGCGCACTTTCCGCACTGCACCCAAGTCCCGCAGGCCTTTCCCGACTTCTTCACTGTTAGTCCCGAACAGCTCCAGCGATTCCCCAGGCCCTAGGCATACTTCCTTTCAGCTAGGTGGTTCTTATACCACTATTTTAGTGTATGGTTTAGGTGGCCCCTAGGGCTCATCCATATTGTGCAACTTTTGTATATTTAAACTGTGTTTTGTTTTAACACATTTGCTTCTGTGCTCATAAAGAGTATAGGGGATTTTGTAGTAAATAAATATATATATATTTTCAATATACATTTGTGTGGTGTCCTTTCATTTGGTATTCAAGGGGATTGTGTATGGTAAAACAGCTTGCTTCACATGCCTTTACAGAGTTTAGCCTAAGACTGCTTTGTCCACGCTACTAGGATAGCTGGTCTATAAGGTTGACTTACAACCAATCATCATAAGGGTTGCTTGGCATGGTACAAGGTGATCACTAGAACTAGTGAGCATCATATACCAGGCCAACTTCTCACACTGCTGCAAAAAGTTCTTACCAAGTTCATAAAAGATTGTAGTGATTTTGTAGAGATTCAGCTATGTATATGAAAAAGATGTGTGATGACCCCTCAAAATCGATACCTGAGCTGAAGTGCTTCCCTTTAAGAGATCCTTGCCACTTGTTAGATGGTATGCTGAAAGCATCTTTACAATCTTTAGAGTTAATGAAGAATGCCACTTTTTAGTCCATTTTGATGCACTGTTTTTTTATGTACAGAAACTAAAACGCAAATATTTCTCATGTTGTGCTTTGTATGGCATCAAAGAAAGAGTAATCCCAACCGTGTCACTTAGCTGGTGGTTCTCATGCCTTGAGGCCATGAATGCTATATTATCCATGTGGCAACCGTTTACAGAACCTTTGCTGAGTGATGATGCCAACGGCAAGAAATATGAGGATCTTTGATCAAATATTGATAGTGATTTTAAAAAAGTACACTCACTGCATTCTTATATTTTAACAGGAAAGCATGACTACTGTAGTGCAGGCACGGCTGGTCCATTTGGGCGGAAGGGCCCCGCCCCTTTTCCCCCCTAGGAACAGTGTCTGTCAGGCTTTCAGTTTAAGCAGCCAGGAGACACACATGCGCATTTAGCGCTGGCTCCTGGCTGCCTGAACTGAACTTTGCTGGGCTGAGAAAGTCACAGCTCCGTTGGGCGTGACTTTCTCAGCTCAGCAAAGGTTATTGAGACCCACCCCTCAGTGACGAGGGATAGCGTCACTGATTGCCTCGCACCTGGGTGCTTCAGTTTTGAGCCCTGAAGCGCCCAGGGTCGAGTGTCAATCAGTGACACTTCATCACAGAGTGGGGTGGGGTCAGTAGTCTCCCTGACCCCATCCCACCCTGTGTTGACGATAGGACTGATGCCTTCCCTCATTGGCTGACCTTAGGTCTGACTTTTGAAATTGGGGCCATAGATGTTTGGATGATGGATGCAAGTGGATGGGTTACGAATTGATAAATATAAACACACCTTATTTGACTGCTAACCTGTGAGTTTTGCTAGCTTTCCTATAAAGCCATACCATATGTTGCAGAAGTACACCTATGGCATGGAAACTTCAATGCTACTTTTGGATTGCAGAACCTATTATGTCATCCACTACAGTGGCACGGCAAAACAAACATGGCTTCAAGTATAACCTGTGCAGCCTGGTAGTGGGAGAGTGATCACTGGTTCACAAACTGTCAAAATCACAATTTTGGCAGGTAGGAAACTGTGAATTGAAATATTAAATAAGTCACCCCTGAACCCACCTTGCTGTCTACAAGGAAGGGTGCATAATATTTAAGATTGGAACATGTGTGGTATTTGAAGTGACACGTTCCCCCAGAGACTAGGACCAAAACAATGTTGTCACTGGCCAGGCTGTGTCTGGCAGGTAGGAAAAGTAAAATTATAGTTTATACACTTTAATCTATAACTGCTGACCTGTACCAGCTTCATACTCCATTCAAAAGGCTTTTATTGTATTTAAGAAAAGCCAATGTAATGGTAAAGTCGATTTTTTTTTAATATCTGGGAAATTCAACTTTTAGAAAGTTACCTTTGTCCTGCCTGAAGCTTCTGGAGGGTAATTTGCATTAACTCTCCAGCAACTGTTCAGCTTAAGTTTTGTTCTAAAAGAGTTGTGAAAGAGGAGTGAAAATTCTCCCAGTAGCTACACAATAGGGTGGCCTGAATGGGCAGAGATGATCCCTCTGAGCCCAGACGAATATGCATTGTGGGGGCTGTGGGCTTTCTTTTGGCACCAAAGTGTCACTTCCTGCCCGACAGGTCTGTTTGAGCCACAGGCAACACTGTGGTGCATTTGAAAAGGAGAGAACAAGTTGTCAGGATCATTCTTGTGTATCCCCTGTCACGTGGTCAGGCTACACAAACAATGATGGATGGAATGTTGAATGAATCATACGTTCACCCCAAAGTCAAGAGATCTGGGTTAAATCCATTGTTCTTTTGCTCACCATGCCACCCCAGTTTAGGCCCAGCCATATGCAGGAGATGTGGGGCTCTTGCTCACTGTGCCATGGGATTCAAGCTAGTGCGGTTGATGAGGGGACATAGCTCGAAATATCCATTGTGCCACTGGATTCAAGCTAGCCTGACTGATGAAGGGTGAAACACCGAAACTAGTTCCATGTGCTTGTTTCTGGACCAGGGAGGACCTGGCCTGGCAGTTTGGGCTGGACTGATCCCATGGGGAGCAGGATCAAGACTGATTTGCATATAGCTGGGTCTGAACTGGAATGACGTGGTGTGCAAAAAAACAATGGATTTAACCCAGATCAGTGACTGAGGTTGGATGTTTGATTGGTCCAGCCTTCCGTCCATCATCTGTTATTTTTGCATTTGTTGCCTTATGTAGGAAGGCTATGCCCAGACGTTGGTCCCTTGCTTGCTATGTCACCAGATTCAAGCTAGCCTGGCTGATGAGCGGTGAATCATCGAAACCCGGTCCCAGGATGTTTGTTTCTGGTCCAGGGAGGACCTGGACTGGTAGTTTGGGCTAGACTGTTCCCCTGGGGAGCAAGGTCAAGACTGATTTGCATATGGCTGGGTCTAAACTGGAATGGCGTTGGTGTAATAAAAACTATGGATTTAACCCAGATCGGTGACTTGGGGTGAATGTTTGCTTGGTTTAGCATTCCGTCCAACATCTGTTCTTTTTGCAAGATATTATTATTTATTATTATTATTATGTAATTTTATAAAGCGCGCAGCTGCCCCAGCAAAGGGGTGTCCCGGCGCTGAAAGCGGGCTCAGAAAGGCAGCAGGACTAGCCCGCAGGGAACTAATAGGTTTTGATGGCCTTGCGGAAAGAAAGTAGGCCATCCAAGCGAAGGGTTTGAGCGGAAAAAGAATTCCACAGCTTAGCGGCCAGATAGCAGAAAGACCGGCCCCTGGCTCTAGTACGTTTTACCCGGGGGACCACAGCCAACAGATGCTCAGCAGAGCATAACGGACGCTTGGGGACGTAAGGGATCAAAAGGTTGGAAAGAATCTCGGGGGCAGGAGTTTAAGGATTTTAAAGACAAGACAAAGTGCTTTAAATTCACCTTTTAGGAACAGGTAGTCAGGGAAGGCGCCTCACGGCGCCCGACGTAGAACAGGTTCTAGTGAGCCTGAGCAGGACACGTGCGGTAGCATTTTGGACTCGCTGCAGGCGGTTCACCTCCGCCTTATTGGCACCTAGCATCAATGAGTTGGCGTTGTCTATTCGCGACAGAATAGTCGCCTGAATGATCAGTTGGCATGTGGCTGGATCGAAGAACCCCAAAATAGGCCACAGACCCCGTAAGAGTCCGAAACAGGTGCCCGCCACTTTTTAGGTGTGCTCCTGGAACCCAAGGGTAGAGTCGAGCCAGATCCCTAGGTTCTTTACCACTGACTTGGGGGTTGGGGCGCTGCCAATGATGTAGGCCACCACTGAGTACTCCAGTACTCTTTATTTTTCCCCACCAGCAGCACTTCTGATTTGCTGGCATTAAGTTGAAGGCAGTTGGCAGTCTTCCAACGTGCGATTGCCTAAAGCCCAGTTCGAAACTGCGTGGGGCCCAAGTCAAGACCATCTGAGAGGGCCACCACCAGTTGCGTGTCATCCGCATAAGAAACCAGGGTCAGGCCATGGTCGTGCACTACTCCCGCCAAGGGCTGGACGTAGAGATTGAACAAGCAAGGACTTAATGCTGATCCCTGAGGAACCCCCTGCTTGCTAGAATGGACATGGGAGAGGAAGGGGGGAGCTGTGATTTGTCAGGATAGGATTAGCTGAAACACAGTCATTTACATGATCCCATTTCTTAAGTTGCCTTCTCTTTCACACACAATTACTTTTGTGACATGCATTTACGTGCGTGCCAATGCAGGATAATATTTTCTGAACATGTATTTGTTGCAAAGTCATCCTGTGCCCTAGGCACCCCCCCCCCCCATCATTTTGCTGACCGACACTGGTGGTAACTGATTTTGACTGACTCTGGGCTCTTCCTAACCAGGCCCAGGGCCAGTTCTATGTTGAAAGAGACACATTAGAATACAGTTAAGGGACCTACATATACTAGGGTACACAATGGTATGGTGGGGTACCCCTGTGTTTTAAAAAAACAAAAGATAGTGAGGTACACTGTTTTAAATCTACTGTAAAACCTTCTGTTCAGAAGCTTCTTGGGTGCACATGGGTATCCCCCTCTGTCCTAAGGAAGTCGGGTCAATATTCTAGATGTAGCACTAAGTTGGACATTACTTAGTGTCCCCCTGTTGCACTCCAGTATGGTTATAATAACCTTTCTCAATTTCAAATAAAGTCCACATTTATTCATAGTTTCTTTTTGTCACTAAATTTCTTTTTGTTGCGTGTTCATGACATCATTATGATGAATCTCATAGATGCATATAAGTCATGGTAATTAATTCTTGGTATCACGGATATTCAACATGTCATATCAATCACCCTATGCATTTCGGGCCTTGGATCCTTCATCAGGGGACTGTATTTCCTATGCGATGCCAAGCAAATATAAATAGTGTTATTTCAATGTCGGAATCTCAAAGTCTCTTCGGAGGAGAGTACGGCGAACAAAGTTTACACAGCCACATTCCGACCCTAGATCTAATAGTGTCCTGAAAACATGCATCCTGGGACCGGTTTTGGGGTTTCACCCCTCTTCAGCCAGGATAGCTTGATTCCAGTGGCATGGGGAGCACGGGACTCACGTCTGAGCATACCCATCCCACTCAGGGTGTCAAATGCAAAAAGAACTATTGATGGACAGAATGCAGAACAATGTCATACATTCACCCCAGTACAGAGATCTGGGCATAAATCCATCATTTTATTGCTCACCATGCCATTCCAGTTTGGACCCAGCCATATGCAAATCAGTCTTGACCCTGCGTCCAATGGGAACAGTCAAGCCCAAACTGCAAGGCCAGGTCCTCCCTGGACTGGAAACAAGCATCCTAGGACCGGTTTCGGGGTTTCACTCCTCTTCAGCCAGGATAGCTTGATTAAGGTGGCATGAAGAGCACAGGACTCACGTCTGAGCATACCCGTTCCACTCGGGGAGACAAATGCAAAAAGAACTATTGCTGGACAGAATGCAGAACAATGTCATATATTCATCCCAGAACAGAGATCTGGGCCTAAATCCATTGTTTTTTGCTCACCATGCCATTCTAGTTTGGACCCAGCCATATGCAAATCAGTCTTGACCCTGGGCCCAATGGGAACAGTCCCTCATGAACTGCCAGGCCAGGTCCTCCTGGACTGGAAACAAGCATCATAGGACCGGTTTCGGGGTTTCACCTGTCTTCAACCAGGATAGCTTGATTCCAGTGACATGGAGAGCACAGGAATCTTGTCTGAGCATACCCCTCCCACTCGGGGTGACAAATGCAAAAAGATCCCCTTTGGTTTTGCTTTGTGTGACCAAATTTGGCAGGGTATGCCCAGACGTGGGTCCCCTGCTCACTTTGCCACTGGATTCAAGCTATCCTGGCTGATGACGGCTGATTAGCCAGAAACCGGTCCCAGGATGCTTGTTTCTGGTCCAGGTAAGACATGGCTTGGCAGTTCTGGCTTGGTCTGTTCCCATGAGGCACAGGGTGAGACTGATTTGCATATGGTCAAGTCAAAACTGGGGTGGCGGAGTGAGCTAAAGAATGATGATGGATTAATCCCAGATAAGTTGGCTGGGGGCGAGTAATTGCATTTTTCAACATTCCGTCCATCTTCCCCTTTGGTTTTGCTTTATTCACCCTAAGTTGGCAGGGTATGCCCAGACGTGGGTTCCTTGCTCACTTTGCTACTGGGTTCACGCTACCCTGGCTGATGACGGCTGATTACCCAGAAACTGTTTCCTGGATGCATGTTTCCGGTCCAGGGAAGACATGGCTTGGCAGTTCGGGCTGGACTGTTCCTATGAGGCACAGGCTCAGACTGATTTGCATATGGCTAGGTCTGAACTGGGGTGGCGGAGTGAGCTAAGGAAAGATGATGGATTAAACCCAGATCAGTTGACTGGGGGTGAGTGTTTGCATTGTTCAACACTCCATCAATCATCCCCTTTGGTTTTGTTTTGTTCGCCCTAAGTTGGCAGGGTATGCCCAGGCGTTGGTCCCTTGCTCACTTTGACACTGGATTCAAGCTAGCCTGGCTGATGACGGCTGATTAGACAGAAATCTGTCCCAGGATGCTTGTTTCCGGTCCAGGGGAGACATTGGCTTGGGAGTTCGGGCTCGACTGTTCCCATGAGGCACACAGTCAGACTGATTTGCATATGGCCATGTCTGAACTGGGGTGGCAGAGTGAGCTAAAAAAGGATGATGGAATAAACCCAGATCAGTTGACTGGGGTGAGTGCTCGCATTGTTCAACACTCCAGCCATCATCCCCTTTGGTTTTGCTTTGTTCACCCTAAGTTGGTAGGGTATGCCCAGACGTGGGTCCCTTGCTCACTTTGCCACTGGATTCAAGCTAGCCTGGCTGATGACGGCTGATTAGCCAGAAACCGGTCCCAGGATGCTTGTTTCTGGTCCAGGTAAGACATGGCTTGGCAGTTCGGGCTGGTCTGTTCCCATGAGGCACAGGGTGAGACTGATTTGCATATGGTCAAGTCTAAACTGGGGTGGCGGAGTGAGCTAAAGAATGATGATGGATTAATCCCAGATAAGTTGGCTGGGGGCGAGTAATTGCATTTTTCAACATTCCGTCCATCTTCCCGTTTGGTTTTGCTTTATTCACCCTAAGTTGGCAGGGTATGCCCAGACGTGGGTTCCTTGCTCACTTTGCTACTGGGTTCAAGCTACCCTGGCTGATGACGGCTGATTACCCAGAAACTGTTTCCTGGATGCATGTTTCCGGTCCAGGGAAGACATGGCTTGGCAGTTCGGGCTGGACTGTTCCTATGAGGCATAGGCTCAGACTGATTTGCATATGGCTAGGTCTGAACTGGGGTGGCGGAGTGAGCTAAGGAAAGATGATGGATTAAACCCAGATCAGTTGACTGGGGGTGAGTGTTTGCATTGTTCAACACTCCATCAATCATCCCCTTTGGTTTTGTTTTGGTCGCCCTAAGTTGGCAGGGTATGCCCAGGCGTTGGTCCCTTGCTCACTTTGACACTGGATTCAAGCTAGCCTGGCTGATGACGGCTGATTAGACAGAAATCGGTCCCAGGATGCTTGTTTCCGGTCCAGGGGAGACATTGGCTTGGGAGTTCGGGCTCGACTGTTCCCATGAGGCACACAGTCAGACTGATTTGCATATGGCCATGTCTGAACTGGGGTGGCGGAGTGAGCTAAAAAAGGATGATGGAATAAACCCAGATCAGTTGACTGGGGTGAGTGCTCGCATTGTTCAACACTCCAGCCATCATCCCCTTTGGTTTTGCTTTGTTCACCCTAAGTTGGTAGGGTATGCCCAGATGTGGGTCCCTTGCTCACTTTGCCACTGGATTCAAGCTAGCCTGGCTGATGACGGCTGATTAGACAGAAATTGGTCCCAGGATGCGTGTTTCCGGTCCAGGGAAGACATGGCCATATGCAAATCAGTCTTGACCCTGGGCCCAATGGGAACAGTCCCTCATGAACTGCCAGGCCAGGTCCTCCTGGACTGGAAACAAGCATCCTAGGACCGGTTTCAGGGTTTCACCCGTCTTTAACCAGGATAGCTTGATTCCAGTGACATGGAGAGCACAGGAATCATGTCTGAGCATACCCCTCCCACTCGGGGTGACAAATGCAAAAAGATCCCCTTTGGTTTTGCTTTGTGTGCCCAAATTTGGCAGGGTATGCCCAGGCGTGGGTCCCTTGCTCACTTTGCCACTGGATTCAAGCTATCCTGACTGATGACGGCTGATTACCCATAAACTGTTTCCTGGATGCATGTTTCCGGTCCAGGGAAGACATGGCTTGGCAGTTCGGGCTGGACTGTTCCTATGAGGCATAGGCTCAGACTGATTTGCATATGGCTAGGTCTGAACTGGGGTGGCGGAGTGAGCTAAGGAAAGATGATGGATTAAACCCAGATCAGTTGACTGGGGGTGAGTGTTTGCATTGTTCAACACTCCATCAATCATCCCCTTTGGTTTTGTTTTGGTCGCCCTAAGTTGGCAGGGTATGCCCAGGCGTTGGTCCCTTGCTCACTTTGACACTGGATTCAAGCTAGCCTGGCTGATGACGGCTGATTAGACAGAAATCGGTCCCAGGATGCTTGTTTCCGGTCCAGGGGAGACATTGGCTTGGGAGTTCGGGCTCGACTGTTCCCATGAGGCACACAGTCAGACTGATTTGCATATGGCCATGTCTGAACTGGGGTGGCGGAGTGAGCTAAAAAAGGATGATGGAATAAACCCAGATCAGTTGACTGGGGTGAGTGCTCGCATTGTTCAACACTCCAGCCATCATCCCCTTTGGTTTTGCTTTGTTCACCCTAAGTTGGTAGGGTATGCCCAGATGTGGGTCCCTTGCTCACTTTGCCACTGGATTCAAGCTAGCCTGGCTGATGACGGCTGATTAGACAGAAATTGGTCCCAGGATGCGTGTTTCCGGTCCAGGGAAGACATGGCCATATGCAAATCAGTCTTGACCCTGGGCCCAATGGGAACAGTCCCTCATGAACTGCCAGGCCAGGTCCTCCTGGACTGGAAACAAGCATCCTAGGACCGGTTTCAGGGTTTCACCCGTCTTTAACCAGGATAGCTTGATTCCAGTGACATGGAGAGCACAGGAATCATGTCTGAGCATACCCCTCCCACTCGGGGTGACAAATGCAAAAAGATCCCCTTTGGTTTTGCTTTGTGTGCCCAAATTTGGCAGGGTATGCCCAGGCGTGGGTCCCTTGCTCACTTTGCCACTGGATTCAAGCTATCCTGACTGATGACGGCTGATTACCCATAAACTGTTTCCTGGATGCATGTTTCCGGTCCAGGGAAGACATGGCTTGGCAGTTCGGGCTGGACTGTTCCTATGAGGCATAGGCTCAGACTGATTTGCATATGGCTAGGTCTGAACTGGGGTGGCGGAGTGAGCTAAGGAAAGATGATGGATTAAACCCAGATCAGTTGACTGGGGGTGAGTGTTTGCATTGTTCAACACTCCATCAATCATCCCCTTTGGTTTTGTTTTGGTCGCCCTAAGTTGGCAGGGTATGCCCAGGCGTTGGTCCCTTGCTCACTTTGACACTGGATTCAAGCTAGCCTGGCTGATGACGGCTGATTAGACAGAAATCGGTCCCAGGATGCGTGTTTCCGGTCCAGGGAAGACATGGCCATATGCAAATCAGTCTTGACCCTGGGCCCAATGGGAACAGTCCCTCATGAACTGCCAGGCCAGGTCCTCCTGGACTGGAAACAAGCATCCTAGGACCGGTTTCGGGGTTTCACCCGTCTTTAACCAGGATAGCTTGATTCCAGTGACATGGAGAGCACAGGAATCATGTCTGAGCATACCCCTCCCACTCGGGGTGACAAATGCAAAAAGATCCCCTTTGGTTTTGCTTTGTGTGCCCAAATTTGGCAGGGTATGCCCAGGCGTGGGTCCCTTGCTCACTTTGCCACTGGATTCAAGCTATCCTGACTGATGACGGCTGATTAGCCAGAAACCGGTCCCAGGATGCTTGTTTCTGGTCCAGGTAAGACATGGCTTGGCAGTTCGGGCTGGTCTGTTCCCATGAGGCACAGGGTGAGACTGATTTGCATATGGTCAAGTCAAAACTGGGGTGGCGGAGTGAGCTAAAGAATGATGATGGATTAATCCCAGATAAGTTGGCTGGGGGCGAGTAATTGCATTTTTCAACATTCCGTCCATCTTCCCCTTTGGTTTTGCTTTATTCACCCTAAGTTGGCAGGGTATGCCCAGACGTGGGTTCCTTGCTCACTTTGCTACTGGGTTCAAGCTACCCTGGCTGATGATGGCTGATTACCCAGAAACTGTTTCCTGGATGCATGTTTCCGGTCCAGGGAAGACATGGCTTGGCAGTTCGGGCTGGACTGTTCCTATGAGGCACAGGCTCAGACTGATTTGCATATGGCTAGGTCTGAACTGGGGTGGCGGAGTGAGCTAAGGAAAGATGATGGATTAAACCCAGATCAGTTGACTGGGGGTGAGTGTTTGCATTGTTCAACACTCCATCAACCATCCCCTTTGGTTTTGTTTTGTTCGCCCTAAGTTGGCAGGGTATGCCCAGGCGTTGGTCCCTTGCTCACTTTGACACTGGATTCAAGCTAGCCTGGCTGATGACGGCTGATTAGACAGAAATCGGTCCCAGGATGCTTGTTTCCGGTCCAGGGGAGACATTGGCTTGGGAGTTCGGGCTGGACTGTTCCCATGAGGCACACAGTCAGACTGATTTGCATATGGCCATGTCTGAACTGGGGTGGCGGAGTGAGCTAAAAAAGGATGATGGAATAAACCCAGATCAGTTGACTGGGGTGAGTGCTCGCATTGTTCAACACTCCAGCCATCATCCCCTTTGGTTTTGCTTTGGTCACCCTAAGTTGGTAGGGTATGCCCAGACGTGGGTCCCTTGCTCACTTTGCCACTGGATTCAAGCTAGCCTGGCTGATGACGGCTGATTAGACAGAAATCGGTCCCAGGATGCGTGTTTCCGGTCCAGGGAAGACATGGCTTGGCAGATCGGGCTGGACTGCTCCCAAGAGGCACAGGGTCAGACTGATTTGCATATGGCCATGTCTGAACTGGGGTGACAGTGTGAGCTAAAGAATGATGATGGATTAAACCCAGATCAGTGTACTGGGGTGGGTGCTTGCATTGTGCAACACTCTGTCCATCATTCCCTTTGGTTTTGCTTTGGTCACCCTAAGTTGGCAGAGTATGCCCAGATGAGGGTCCCTTCCTCACCTTGCCACTGGATTCAAGCTAGCCTGGCTGAGGATGACTGATTAGCCAGAAACCGGTCCCAGGATGCTTGTTTCAGGTCCAGGTAAGACATGACTTGGCAGTTCGGGCTTGACTGCTCCCATGAGGCACAGGATCAGGCTGATTTGCATATGGCTATGTCTGAATTGGGGTGGTGGAGTGAGCTAAAAAATGATGATGGATTAAACCCAGATCAGTTGACTGGGGGTGAGTGCTTGCATATTTCAACACTCCGTCCATCATCCCCTTTGGTTCTGCCTTGAAACTGAAGAGAATCAGAAGGGTCTGCCTGCGCTGAAGATTTTGAAGTGCATTTCCAAAGGCCAGGACTCTGAGTTTGTGCCTTTTTGCACCATTGCAAACTACAGACCTGTGGATCAAACCTGCTTCAAAAGGACTAAAGAGTGGACTCCCTGCAAGCTACAGGTTAACAGAGCTCACCTGGACATCCCCACAAAGAGATCCTAGCCAGGAGTACCAGTGGATTTGTAAAGGTTTTGTTCAAGTGGATTGCGGGATTGAAGTTTCACACTTTCAAGGACACTCTTGGAGATTTCAGGACCTTGGATTGTGTGTTGGATACTTTGGGACCCGCAAGCAGAACCTCAGGAAGGAGTTCTAACTGGACCCCACCTGCTGGAGAAGGTGGCACAACATAGTGGTGAGACTCTCCTGTTCAATTTCTAAAGGTGTGTCCCTGTCAGAGAAGGTGACTAATCTTTGGTGTCGATAAAAATATTACCTACGTTTATAAATGGGTGTTGGATTTTTATTTTGTGTTGTGTCTTAATTATTTACTGAAATTGTGTTTTTAAATGCTTTACATACCTGTCTTTGAAGTTAAGCCTGTCTGATCGCATCCAAGCTACCAAGGGTTGAGCATAGCAATAATTTTCTAAGACCTATGCTGAGTCCTACCATGTGTTAGTGGCCCTATTGCCAATGGCAGACCTACATTTGCCCCTACCAATAACCCAGTTTCCAACAGTATTGCTTACATTTCTACTTCTTTGGTACATTATCACAACACCTAGAATATTTATTACAAGGGACAAAGTTCACTACGCAAATCTCATATTTGTTATTTGCCCAGTTGGCGGCACTGCTATCCAACTTTAATAAACAAATACGGCCTAAACAGGGTTTGCGACATAGCACATGGGTTCTGTTAGTTATTATAAATATGCAAGCACATCCATGTTTAGGCAGAGGAGCACCCAGCTGATATGGCATGGTCACTTTATGTTGGAATTCCAGCTCAGCCTATTTCTGTGTACCAACACGAGTGATGTTCCACTCTACACCAAGACAAACATATTAGTTCACCTTGTAGGGATTTGGCAGATGGCTCCCCCTTTGAGAAAAATAGGTTATGGAGTTCAAGGTAGGAGTACAAATATACACAGTACATGCATGCCTGCATATATGTACTGTCTTAGCACAGTGGTGGAAATGTTCATCCTTTTCACTGTTCTTGTAAAGCTAATTACGCTAATCAGTTTGGGGCACAGATGAGGCACTGTGGCTAGCAGGGACATAGGCCAATATATCTTGGGGGTGTAAATGGAATCAGTCTGGCAGAATCCTGATGGTTACGTTGCCCAACAAGTGCATAGTTTTAGGTACAAACAGTATGGCACCCCTGTCTAGGTGCTGTAGGACTCTATCTTTGTCCTACCAGCTTCTGTCTCCCGATTTATTGTTGACACAACCAACCTGTGGCAGGTACTTGATCAGCAGTTCCAAGGCCGCAGCTAATATTTCCGATTTGTTCCCCCGGGGCGACAACATTTTCTTTAAAAAATGATTATGTCTCTTTTGGGATTTGGACTTTGACATTTTTCAAACCTTTTGGCTTCCAGAATTTCACAGAGACAAATCCACTTGATGTTATTATTCAGGACTCTAAATCTGTCAGGCTTATATTGCATGTAGGTCCTGGTCTACCACCTCCATAGTCTATCACTGGTGCTTTATGTTTTTTGGCACCTGTTTCACTTATATCTTTAAAAATGGAAATCTTCAGTTCCTCTTATTGGATTTTTTTCAGTTAGTCAGACAACTGCACTTTATTTGGTTATCATAACTAACTAAGCATACATAAAATGAATATTTAAAAGCCACAGCAGTCCGAAAACATTATAAATATACATTAGACTTTTTAATAAAAAAGGACAGTTGATTTTTTGTCATGTTGGCTTATTTTGCTAGTACAAATATTCTCTCTATTTTAAAATTGATAGTAGAGTTTTATTGTGTTTTGTGTAATTATTTCTATTGTGCATGCACTGCTTACATACTTTACACATTACCTTTGATTTAAGTATGATTTCTTTGTGTCACGCTACCAGGCATTGAGCACTTGCTTATTTGATTACTTTTTTGTGACATCTAGGAGGTGGGTTCCTATCCTTTGATGTGAACACTTGTCCATCCCAAATAATAATTTGGTACCATTTTTACATATGATCTTTACTGAGGCCATCTCTCTTGATGGCCTGTGCCTTGATTTCAGTAAGGTCCATATTTTCTTAATATTGAAACCAAATAGAGTTCTGCAATTATGCTCCAGCTGCAGACCAATTTCACTTATCAATACGCGCATGAAGATATTGGCAAAGGTCTTGGCTACCAGGTTGAGGAAGTTTCTACAACTGCTGATACGCTAGAGCCAGGTGGGTTTCGTAATTTAAAGATCCAGAGCCTGTCAGAAGCAGTACCTGAATTGTAGCTCCGCAGGAACGTTCTCGACGAAGGAGATGAGATGCTAGCTCCCAATTCCCCTACACCCCAGGACCCAGTCTAAGCTGGACACTGAGATACGGGGGAAAGGGGAATGGGACGACAAACAAGAGAGACTGCCCAACACACTGAAGTCTTCAGAATTCTTCTGGTAGTTGACTTCCTGTAAAGCAAGGGAACAATGAGCAAACTATCCTAAACTGTTTCTACCGAAAACTCCCCCAGACCTTTTCCTACCAGAATGTGTGCGGGAGTTAGCCTCTCTTTTAAGTGGTACGAACGTATTGCTGAGTGAAATAAAGTTCTAGAATCTTCTTACTCTTGAGCTCCTTGTAAATAGCCAAATGGAGAATGACTGAGCTAAAGGTGGTAAGCACATATATATATATATATATATATATATTTATATTTACTTGAAGTCTGGAAGAATAGTTCAACTTTCCAGTTCTGGCATCAGGAGAAGAGTACTGCTCTCAGCTCTAAGTTCAATTTTCAGATAGAGGGTGTAGATACAGGTGTTTGCTAATGCGCGTATTAAGTCTGTAGCAATGATGTACATAACCCAGAACTCCAGGAATAAATGAACGTTATGTCTATAGATAACTGCCACTCTTGGAAGAAAGTCTCTGGAGAATAATTAATGAAAAACAAGTTCTGTGCTTACCCCGACTCTCTCGCTGACTGGAAATGAGAGAGGAAGGGGTACCGCAATCTTACTGTGTCGAAGACTTCCTCACCAGGACCAAGGAATAGATGAGGGAAGCTGGTACAACTTCGGACAGGACGTCGAAGTACTTGGATACAGGAAAAACCGGAACAGAACCTTCCTCGCAGAATAAATGAATGCGAGCGAAGGAATAACTAATATTGACTGAAAACTATGAAGTACTAGGGTTCAAAATACAGATTTAGACGCAGACTGAATAGCCTTTTTTGTCTCTAAAGATGGGACCCTGGTGTGTATGATGAGGGCAAACTCGCTCAATCCTGACAGAGCCAACCATCGTTTTACTATTATGCATTTCTTCTGGAAATAAAGGCATGCTCAACAAGAGGCCCTGCAACCTCCCTTGAATCCGAAAAGGCAGTTGACCGCGTAGAACGGACCGACCTGTCCAGATGCTTAAGGACCTTCAGGGTAGGATCCAAATACCTCCACAAAATCAGTTGGCTGTACCAAATCCTCACTGCTGCCATCAATAATGGAGGATACATATATAAGACATTTAACATGTACATCAATACCAGACAAGCCTGCCCTCTATTACCTCTCCTCTTTTTTGCTCATGCTTGAACCCATGGCAACAGCAATTAGAAAATCACACACAATTCATGATATCCCAACTGAAGCAGGTGAACTGAATCTTTTTCAATATGGAGATGACATTATGTTGATTCTTACAAATCCACTGTAATCTCTGCAAGCCACTCAAAGTATAATTTCTGCCTTTTCCATATTCTTTGGCTGTAAAATTAACTGGAACAAAAATGAGGTGCTACCTATAAACTCATATACCACGAAAACCGTACTCATGGATCTCAACTTCCAATGGATGTTGTGCAAGTTGAAATAGGTTGCCACGTGGATCAGCTGGAACATTTATCTAATTAGAATGGAAAACAAGCTCAGAACGAAAAAATAAGCTGATTTACAGCTCAAAACTAACCCTGGGCGAAGCGTAGTTTGCGCAACTTCGCACTACGCGAGCTGCACGTAGCACAGTGCGAACACACGTAGTGCAGCGTAGCGTAGTGCAGCGGTCATTTTTTGCTTGTTCGCGGTCCTCAACGTCATGCTCGCAACCGCGAGCAAGCAAAATGACATCCCGCGAGGAGGTCAGGTTTCTCATTGCGAGTGGTTGCTTATGCTCGCAACCGCTCGCGATGAGAAACTACCAGTTCGCGTTGAGAAAGCTGCCGCTCAAGTAAAAATCTACTCGAGCAGCAGAAAACTACAGTTCGCACTCTGCAAGATGCAGTTTTCAATGATTGCACAGTGCCGGATGCTTGTCCGCACTGTGCAATCATTGAAAACGCATCTTGCACAGTGCGAACATGCTACTACGCAGCTCGCGTAGTGCTACGTGCAGTTCGCGTAGTGCGAAGTGCACTTCGCGTAGCTTCTCGTAGCGCTACTTCGCGAACTACGCCCACCCTTACTCAAGACTGGCCCTCCTCAAGTGTAAACACCCAAAGCTGTCACTGTGGGGTACTGTAAAAATGATTACAATGGTCATAGGCCTGAGTTATAATTATGTCTTCAGTATGTTACCTTTCTAAGTACCATGGAAAACTCTACTTGAGACCAATTAATCAAAAGCAGCACCTCAAAATGAAGAAATCATATGTATGTACAATCTTAAGAAGACTCTGGTTGCCAAATCTGGAAATGCATTATGAAGCCCATTGTCTATCACACTTGGCGCACATCTTCTCCTCCTCGCTGGGAACCCTGGAGTGGGCCATCATTGAATAGCAATTCTTGGGGAATCCCTATGTTTCATTGTATCTATACTATGTTGTACATAATTCTAGTGATCCGCATAATCTGTTGTTTGGCACCACTGAGAAGACATAGATGAAAGTACATAAGAGACTCAACTTGTAAGGATTCCATCATCTTAACACACCCCTAAGAAACAATGTAAAGATGATTATTGATAGTGAAATGGTGGACTGGGGAAAGTGAAGGGCAACGGACATAGGCACCGTACAGCGTGTTTTGGCGAATGACAAACTGAAGTCCTTTCGGGATTTGGTCACGCATTTCGATCTTCCCAGAAATCAAGCATGGGAATACCTACAACTGAAGCTCTGCCTGGTCAGGGCTCTAGGACCAGCACTACTAACACTGGAGGAATCATCTCTTCATCTTCATTTTCAACAATGGATCATGTTCAAGGCTGTCATCTCTGTCCTTTATTTTATGCCAAATAGAGGAATCATATGCCAAATCCCTGCCTACCTCTCTCAAACTACTGTGGCCATCTGAGCTGGAAATAACTCTTATCAATTAAAACTGGAACAACTCATAGGAATCCCATTATAAGGTCTAGGGAAGTCTTGAAAATACTGCATAATTTACACTGGTTGCCTGTGGAACTTCTTAATGTGCACTTAAGTGGTTAGTTCTGAAATGTATTGAAGGCACGGAGTCCCTGGAGCAGATACCAATCATATCCTCTGGTAACACCAAGCTATAAGCTATACTGGCGGCAGGTTAGGAACACACTAAGTGCAACATGTGACTTACCTATCAAATCTTCCTTGGCTTTAGCATTCCTATACGAAAATTCTAACATCAAAGGCATCACAAACCACTACAAGAGATGAATAGACACATCACTGCCCATCGCCAAAATTGGTAAATTGAGGAAATGGAAGACTAGGCTTCCACCAACCCACGAGAACTGGATGTGGGGTCTGGCTGCTGCAGCTTCTCAAGAACAAATCTTATCCATGCTGCATGATCAACAAGGAATATTAAAGTGGATATGGAGCACCTTATTAGCCCTTTTATCATCCTGATTAGATACTATGGTCATAGAATTAACTGAGCTATCTACCGTGCTAACGTTACCTGAAAGAGATATTTTTATGGAGTTTGAGTTAGTTAATTTATTTAGCAGTAAAGTGAGGTAGAGAGGTGTGCAAAATTAAGGCTGCCCTACATGCAGGATAACATCAGGACAGCACAGACATATGTGATTGAAAATTGGTGTAATTGTCTTGCATATCAGTGACTTCTTTAAATACATAACTTTGTATGCTCACCATTGTTCTAAGATGACCATGGCCCTAATTTAGAGTTTGGCAGATGGGATACTCCATCACAAACACTGCAGATATCCTGCATGCCTAATTACAAGTGCATTGCATTTGCATACATGACAGAGGTTCACAATTTTGTAAAGAGAAGCTCTTCCAAGCTTCACCCAGAACCCTGCTAAGAAACCCTATGTAGTTAGATTAGTTTCAGTTTTTATTGCCTGTACCATTGAAACTCTTTAATCAGTTACCTTCCATTAAATCCTATTTAGGCTTGTTGTTCAAGGCCCTAATCATGGCCCCATGCGAAATCTGGGCCTGCGTCATTACTGAGTATGCAGAGAGAATTAGGAGCCATTATGAAGGTCTACCAAAGTCTCTATCACATTTCTTTAACTCAGCTACAGCCATTAAAGCTATTATTACATAGAGCCTTTGTATAGTGGGTTCAACTTTGACTTTTATGAAACAACATACCTAAATATTTTGGGAAATTATTTTCCTCTAATTTGACAAATCTTATTTTTGTATTTTGATATGGAAATCCAACGGAGGTCCAAAAAAATGCACAAATAGCGTAAAAAGGAATACTTTATGTACAACACAAAAAAATCTATATTCAACCAGTAGATATTGCAGTGTACACAATTAGCATTAAAATGTTCTAATAAATATCCAAAAAGGTTTTAAAAAATTGATATATCTTAAAACAAACCATTTAATTTGGAGGCGACAGAACAAATGAACGGGCCTCCTGGGCAGAATGAATATTATATTTGATATAAACGGATCTTAAAAACATATGCCTAACCTTTTGTAGCTTCGTACACACACATAACACATAATTAAAATCTTGAATTTGCGATTTGTACATTCCACAGATTCTCTCCCCAATAGGAATTTTGTTCCAAATACCGGTGACATCTCTTAAGGCCAACTAATGTATTCTTAATAAAAGAATTAACCTTCTGATCTCATGAAGAAGGTTCCATGTTAAATAGGGCTGTGGTCTATTCCCCAAGGCACTTCCGCAAACCACCTCATTAAGCGACTTGGACTGGCTCAAGTCGGTGTCTCTAGCCAAGCTGATAGAGGGTGCAAACTTCTTTATAAACAGCTTCAGTGCAGGTTTTGACATTTTAGTTAATCCTATAAGCCATGTCGTGCAATTTCCATACCGGAGTTCATGAATTTTGCCTTTTCCATATTAATAATTTAATTTGTATTACATGATTATTAAAGTCAGTAAGCTTTCTTTGTAAGCCAATCTGAGTGGTTTCCATAATGACTAAATTGTGAGCCTTTAAACTACTGTTAATATGGAGACAAAAAGGGCATACAAATAAGGACCAATGGGAAGTCTGTCTAGAAGAGTGCCAGTTACTCAGTTACCTCAGTGAAGCTCCCTCAAAATAGAGACCAGCACTTAAGGGATTTACATCTTACTCAACCTATCCCATAGTATTTTTGGATTTACTAGGTCAAATGCTGCAGGGATTTTAAAAAACGGACTATTCCTTGGCTGTCAGAGTAATATTTTGCACAAAATTAGCTCTAGTGGTGAGAGGATATACCAATAGATTTTTCTTGAGAGCAGGTGATTCAGGTTTTGATTGATTGGTTTTATAATTGCCCCTTTCCAACTAGCTGAAACTAGCTCATGGCATTTATTCATTGGCACCCCAAGGATAATAGATTATCCAGACCTGCTGCTCTCATCAATTTTTGTTTGAATATTGATTTTGTTTGCAGAATAGATAAAGGTCACCAAGTGGCATCTGGATAGCCCTCTGAGCATACTTCTTCAAGGTAACCTACTCAAGCCTCTTCAGGCATTAGACGTAATACCATGGGTGGTTTATTAACTGATCCCAAAATGTCTTTACATTTTTGAATTCTTATTTCTGAGATCATATTGTTCCAGCAGGTGGTTTGGTAAATATGCAATTTCTTTTTTATTCTGATTTTGTAGTCAATTTTCAGTGCTTCTAGGGAGGAACTAACATCACTGATCGTGCTTCACTTAAACTATCTTATTTTTTTTAAATTTAGTACTAAGGCAACTGCAATCCTCATGAAAGTTCCCTCTTGCTAACTCTTTTTAATTTAATATTCAAATAGACCTAATTTCTTCCTGTACGCAATTGACTTTTTCAGAAATGGTAATTGAGTCACACCATAATACATTCTGATTCAATACCTTGTGATTACAAACCTCTCTTTCTCCTTGATAGTTAGATAAAATGCTAAGATGTTCACCACTGAGTGTTTTTAGGAAGTCCACCTCCACGGGTAACTTACGTCATTGTGGTATCCAGTCTGCCCAATTTAGAGACACTCACAGGGAGCGATGATCATTGCCAATTATATCAAGCACTTTCAACTCAATAAAGTGGAGGACATTCCATACATGCACAAGCATATAGTCAATGGGGCACTTTTGATTCCCTTCCATGAAGGTTTACTTCGCTGGGGAATCTAATGGAAAACAGTCAGTTAAACCTAACATACCCCACTTTGAGAGCAACATTGTAACATCCGTACCTAAGGATTACACAGTAAAGTTCAGGAAAACTGCTAAAAGAATATGACATACTTTCAAAAGATCACCATAAACTGGTTATTCTCAACAGGACTGAGTTTTAAAGACCCCTTTAATCACAATTGAATACATGGGGTAAGATGACATCATGTTTGTTATATCCTCTTCAAAGAATATACACTCTTATACTAAAATGTATTCATCAAATTAATGTATACATTTACCACAATTGCTGAATATATATTAGCCTGATTCTTATATAATTTGACATGGGTGGCTAAAATTCAGTTACACCTTGTTAAACTGCTGTCAACATTACAACGTTCTAAGAACTCACTCTTTACCTCTCTCTTTTCCCTGCCACTCCAGATGACATGGATTGAGCAGGGGAAAGTGCAAGGCAGAGCTTGTGCAGCAGAGCACACACAAGCCTTCCCCTCTCTCTACTCCCGTAGTCACAGTGCCACTTGCATCCCGAATGGAGGTAAGGAGGGGATACTTCTTATCTCCTCAGCCACTCTAAATCTGTTGAACGATACAAAGCAGTTTAGCCGAGCTCAGAGAAAACCAGGGGCTGACCTCAGCCTCCATTCACAGCTATGGCTGTGAATGTTCACCAGATTACAGCAATGGCATCTGTTATCTGTTGAACAATCACAGCAGCCAACAGCTGTAAACAAGCATTTACAATGCAATGGTCTCGGCATTATTAAAGGTAGAGCTATTGGCATTGCTCATTATTATAATTTTTTTTTAATCATAAATAAATGCCATTGTCATTTACATTGCCAATAGCTTAATCGCTTGCAAATGCATGACTTATTGCATTTACACCCACACAGAGCCACTCACACAAAGCCACCCACACACACATACAGAGCCACCCACAAAGAGCCACACTCACACAGACAGAGCCACCCACACATAGAGCCACCTGCAAAACAAGCATTTACAATGAAATGGTTTCGCCTTTGGAAACGTTAGAGCTATTGGCATTGCTCATGACATTTCTTTTTGTTTTTACTTATAAATAAATGGCATTGTTATTTACATTGCCAACCTCAATGAAGGTCAAAGTCTCACAATGCCTGTCTCACAAGGCACACAGATACACAGCAGTCACCCACTTCACAAGGCATAACATACACTCAACTTCCGGCATCAGAAGATACAAAATGCACTGCAGTACCTTATGCAAAATGCACAAAGTGGGAGGGGGGGCGGGAAAGGCACAGACAGCGGGAGGGGGGGCCGGAAAAGCACGGACAGCGGGAGGGGGGTGCGGGAAAAGCACGGACAGCGGGAGGGGGGTGCGGGAACGAACGGGCACACGGAAAGCACTCACCTGGAACTGGACTTCCTCCGGTGACCCAACTTTTTTTGATTAGGGGGCGCAGCACCCAAAACACCCCCTGAAGCTACGCCCCCGTTAAACCCGCACCCCGATCTGAGTGCCCAGCTGGTCCCTGTGTAATTAATAAATTGGATTTCAGGAGGACCCATACTTCTTTACATAGAAGTAGAATAATTATAACAGCGGAAGCTGCAAATCGTGGAGGGGGCACATAGGAAAGATGTTGGATATGGTTGACGCTGCGCGGAAGACGAGTGAAAACAAAGCATGGCCATTTCAAGGCAGTTCCGGAATGGACCCCACCCAAAGTTCCTCTTCGGTGGGTGTCATACGGTTACCGACAGTTTCACCCCACACTTTCCTGGTCTCCGCTTTTGTAATTGGTGCCTGGTGTGCTAGATTAAAACAAACCAATACTAAAGCTCCCAGAACCTGTCATGTCCCGGAGCAAGGGTGGTTGGCGGCACTGAAACACCTGCTAATGGACAACTGCGGAACTGGGTGGTGGAGGGGGTGGTTAGGAACACGTTTTATTGGCTCGCGAAGAAAAATTACAAAATTTCTCGTCCCACGTCCTCAATTTGGAATTGGGACCTTGTGTGCTTCTCGCACACACGAGCACCTCATCACACAAAGGAACGTGTTACACATGGGTGACAATCACGCCCAAGATCAAAAAATTGTACTGTCATTGTATTATAGAGCTTTTGTTAAGCACAACTCGGTTTGAATCAGCCCGTTCCCGCCCGTCGTTTTCCCAGGTTTTGTATTTTATTTTTGGTGGGTGGTTTAGGGATGTACATCATGCTGCTGTAGCCTCTGTACTGGAATGCGCGCCATAACCCGGGATTTCAGCTTCCTTTCTTCTATAATGTTCACCAAAGTATTGGTTTTGGAGATTTAATACCTTCGCTTAACACAAGAGGCTAAAAAACGCACATTTCATTCTGACATGAAGGAGGGGGCTGGGCTAATTCTGGACTCCGACATTGGACCTCCTTCACATTGCATTCTCCGCTGTGGAGCGCCATGTCCCCGCAGCCGACACTGCTACTAGCGCCGCACCCGGCTTCTGTGCCAGCCGCCTCCCCATTTTCACGCAGAAGGGCCACAAATGCCTGTTACATCACTGGACACAATGTCTGAACACAGATGGGGAGCGACCGCACCCGGAGAGTTCACCCAACAGCTGCGGACGGCAGGTGGCCACCACAAAGAGTCGCACTCATCACGGACATGAACTTCTCAGCTGTGTTAGTTACTAATACAGCATTTAAAACCGGACCATCTAAATGCCCCGTTCCTAGCTTGCACTTTTGTGAACCTTTCGGATCTGATGAGTCGGCGAGGGGCGGGCGCTCTTTCCTTAGACGAGAATAACCCCACAGACACTAAGCGATTCATAGAAAATTTTAACAAAAAATAAAACAAGCACGTACGGGCACACGGACAGCGGGAGGGGGGCGGGAACGGACAGCGGGAGGGGGCGGGAAAGGCACGGACAGCGGGAGGGGGGCGGAAACGGCACACGGTCAGCGGGAGGGGGGGCAGAAACGGGCACTCTCCTGGACTTCTTCCGGCGTCGGTCGGCCTGGAATGAAGAAAACAAACCTAAAAAAAACAACAACAAAAAAACAACCCGCCCACCACCGAGATGACGCCCACGAATCTGGTCCGGCCATGACGGACAGATCTCTGTTCCAATGGCTAGCCTCCATTTATGGAGCTAGCCAATGGAACAGAGAGGCGGTGACCAAGCCACACACTGTTCTCATTAGGTTTTCACCTTCGTGAAAAGCTGCATGCGCAGCTTTCACTTAGGCGAAACCTAAAAAGCTATCCACACAGAGCCACACATCATATATCATATACTCTGGCCACTCTGCCACATCCCCACCCTTACCGGTCTGTGATGATGCTGCGTGCCTGGAAGGCTCAGAGTGGTGTGTGGTCTGTTGGCAGAGATTTCCAGGTCAGCGCTTCTGGGTGTTGGGCATGATGAAGGGTGGGTCCATCGACCACGTGACGTGGAGGTGGAAGGTGGCAGTTCTCAGACATCTGGGAATCTGACTTAGCCCACACAGAGCTTGCATTAGTAATGCAGAAGTGCTGAAAAGCTCTCCTTTACTTCTATTTATTTTAGAATATATTTAACGAGTACTATTTAAGAAAAAATCTTAATGCGAAAAATAGCACTAGAAAAAAAAGTATAATCCACATCCTTCACAACCTTGCAGGTGTGAAAAGTATTCATCGTCAAAGTCAAATAGGAATCTCCTACATCTACTTATTGCTTTGCTGGATGATTGTGAAGGCATGTCCCTTTGCTTTTTGTTTCCATACTCTATAAAGATCACATCCATAACATCTTAAGAAATGGCGGCAGTCTAACGCACCACTGTCCATACTGAAGGTATAACATGCAGCACAGTGTTGTTGGTGGGCTCTCCTAGGAGCGTGGATTTATTTTCTAGTGCGGGGAGAGGATCTGGCTTCTTTCAGTGAGAATGGTTAGGAGAAAAGGAGTAATACAAAACTGATGATTTAAAGGGAGGGCGAGACGGCAGATGGGAGAAACTCATGAAGTTGGAGGACGTTCACTGCATGTAGCAAACACCAATTGGACTTTTTTTAAACTATCACGGTGTGACAGATGAAAGCGTAGACTACCTTTATTGAGATAAATTCTAAAACGATGTGCAAGCTTTCTGTCTAAGGGCCCTTCCAGAAGATATAGAAGGGTCGGAGAGAATATTAAAAGGGTTCAGCAATGAGGGGAGAAGTTCAAGAAAAAGGATTCAAGAAGGTCACAGTCACCAAGAGCAGTGCTGACAATACTGAAGACAGAAGCTTACAAATAAAAGGCGAATGAGTAAGCCCCGGAGTAAGAGATGCTCTGGGAATATAGGCATGTAATGGCACCATACAGCAATACTTTGAAGAGGAGGGCGGCTCCTTTAAAAAGAGAGAACTGGCCAGTGTGGCAGGGGTCACGGGGTGACAGTGTGCCTCCGCTCGCCCCCCCACACACACGAGTCATCTTTAAACTCTCCCCTAGAGTGTGATTAGAAAGGCTGCAGCGGAGTCTCGGCAGAGCTCTGGTGTACACGAAGAGGGGTGCACAGACTGATGGGTCCTTATCTGGCTCCATTAGGCATGTTTACGCACTCCCCCCAGATGCAGGACTGCAGCCTGGCACTGTTGATTCACAACACCTGCTCGGCTGCTCGGGCGATGCCAGCACACAGGGTACCACGTCACCATAAAGTGCCCAACATACGGTATGCCAGAAACACTCCACTTCCTGGGGCTGGAACTCACACTTGGTACTCAGTGTTTAATGTATACTCATAGCTTGTGAACGGTAACATTTTGGATGAGTGAGTATATTAACAAAATGAGTGAGTACTTCGAGTATCAGAGCAGGTGACAGTTCTATTCATGCAGGGATCTCACTCAGCTCCATGTCCAGTGTGAAAAATTCCTCTTGCATTGCATTCTGGTACTTGAAGTGTTTGTAGAATGTAGGAATTGGGGAACAGGAAATAAGGCAAACCACCACAGGGATGGGGCAGCTCCAGGCCTCAGTGCCAAGGACAGAGAATGTTTATTTATTTATTTGCGAAGTTGTATATAGCGCTGGCTAGACCCAGAGGTATCAGAGCACTTTACATGAGTATCAGAGTGTTACAGACACAAGAAGCTTCACCCAGAACCCTGCTAAGAAACCCTATGTAGGTAGATTAGTTTCAGTTTTTATTGCCAGTACCATTGAAACTCTTTAATCAGTTACCTTCCATTAAATCCTATTTAGGCTTGTCGTTCAAGACCCTAATCATGGCCCCATGCGAAATGTGGTAAATTTAAATTACCTATGCGGAATTTATGCGGTAAAATATATTAAGAAAAACTCAGTCAAAAATAAGAGTCAGAATCCGTGGTATTTGAGGTTTTAAAAGGGGTTTTATTCCTTAAAAAGGAATTGGTTTAAACCAGGCAATCATGTTCCATCACCACGAAGGTTCAGGAAGGGATAGACAATACTTTATTGACAGGTAATCATATATATAGTCAATGCATTACAGTAAAACTTATGCAGGAGGCGTAACAGCTGAGAGAAACGAGATAAAAACATGTGTACGTAACAGAAGGCGTGCATGAAGGCGTGTGCTAGACAACGTCACATAAAACGTATTACAAGTGGGTGGATCCATAAGTGAATCCTGCAGTGTCAGCAGAAAATATGTGGCAGAGATGCGCGCGCAGCAGCATGACGTGTGATTGACGTGGAACTGGAGGGTGAAGGGGACTTGACATTTAGCCTTACATGAGGAGACAGAAGTCTGGGGTGTCAGAACAACCTAATCCCAAATCATATCTAGTATCTTGTGTTTGAGGAACTGTATTATCTGGAAGGAAAAGTCTCTCGGGCAGAGGCTATTCTATACTGACTGCTAGTGCGTGCATATGTGCCTACGTGTCTACATGAGATGTGAGGGGCCATGGGCCTACCATGGTAACGGAAGCTATGAATTACTTGCATGGAGACAGTGAGGCCAGGCCCTTTGCTCTGCAGCTGGGAAGGATGTTTTCGTAAACTACTAGACAGAAAAATGTATTTTCGAGGAGCGGAACAGATAACTTGAAGGTTGAATACAGTCTTGGCAGGCAAGGCTGGCCGAGCCTGGCACAGCTCGCCGCGCAGGGAGTAAGTCAAGGGTCAGGAAGCAGCAGGCTGCGGCTTTCAGAGACAGAAGGCAGAAAGAGACTCGATGGCAGAAATCAGGGCCTAACTTGCCAGAGCTAGAAATCATAAAAGTGCACCACATAAAGACGTTGGCAAGGTACACTTAGGAACGGAATATCTGACCCATTCATGGTGGATCTGAAAGAGGACATGTTAACCTTGGACGCAAATGTATTTGCGTCTTCATAGCTGAAAGAGGAGGGAACATACATGTACTTAAAGCACGCACATGGAGCCGGTGGGGTCTATGATAGGGGACATAACTGACCATAAAATTCATATTACCTCATTCCCTCCTTGTCCCCTACGGACCCTTCATGATATATCAATCCTCATTAATCTATCAATCTGTTCATGTAACATCATTTGCTCTTCTTTCTTCTTATGGCGTTTTGAATGAGGACTTGAATGAGGAATACATGATGTGGCGCACAAGCCGCAAATCGCTGGCCCACATTGCAGACATAGGCAGCAACTGAATACTATGAGAAGGCCAATACCTAGGAATGATAGGATTTTCCATCCCCAGGTTGACAACGTGGTCCAGAACCACCCGGACCAAGTCCAGGTGCCTGGATTCTGGTGTATCAGACTTGCAATCTTATGAAGACGGGTTATGGCTTTATATACTGATGGCGCGTTTTCTGGAATGAAAACACAGCAGCTCGACCCGATGACCTTACAGGCTCCGCCCCTATCGGCCAGGATGACGTCAAGGACGAGACGATTCTGAAGAACAACAATCCGCATAGCAGACTGCTCCTCTGTTAAGTTACCTAGAGCGGAGGTAGTTTCATTCACTACTGCTTCGAGGGTTCTGGTTAATTTTCGTATCAGTTTACTGTTAAAGACAGCACCTAAGTAGGGGAAGAAACCTTTATTGAAGTCAGTATATTGTTCCCATGCCGTTTCAGTATAGTCGACAATCGGGAGATCTCTCTGTGGTCTATTGTGTACTAGATGGGTGTTTCTATCATAATCAGGAGGGGCTAGGAAAACAGGTGGAAGAAGGAATGCAATGTAACAGGTGCCATCCCAATCTAGAGGTAAGCGTATATATGCGGTATGACCACAAACGAAATAGGAGTGACGTGAAGCTTTAAACGCAGACTTGCCCTTATCACTGAATTCGATCACAGTAGTACATTTACTATGACCCAGGTGTACTGAACCATTCTTTCTGACACATAATTCACCTTTAACGGGTAGTACGGACATAGCAGGCAAGATTGTTTCGGATTCGGATTCAACATTCAGAATCATGAGGTTAAGCGTAAAGTTGCCTAATCCATATACTTCATTTTCTAGATCAGTTCCTGTTCTTTTTGGTAGACCCTCCTTGTCAGGAAAACATACTTTATGCAGAACTACGTTCAGGTTACCCCATACCCAGTTGCCCTGGTAAACTACGGAATCGGAATCTAGAGAGTTTATTAAACTAAACCATGCCCCACAGGAACCATTGTGTGTAAACGGGTACGGGAAGAGGGGCAGAACTCCCTTGTATTTCTGATAGGGAGGGAGTCGGCCACATATCCAACAATTGGTAGCATTGCTGGTCTGATGGGAATGATGTAACATACTAATGAATGTGTTGTTGCGCAGCGCAAGTCGGTAAGACAGTTCATGCGGGGGCAGTTCACTGAAAGAATGCTCGGCAGTGACATTGAAGGGAGCATGTGCACGCTTGAAAATAGGGTAATAGATATGTAACAATATACTCGCAGCAATAATCAGAAGACTTAGAAAAAACATAATCAATAGTGTCACAATGAGGTGGCTGCGAAGAGATTTACAATATTCACGTTTCTTGAGCTGTTTCTGTCTATCTCTCTCTCTATTGGGGTCTAGGGGATACATGTCAGAAAACTCGTTCAACCGATTCACCTAGGGGAGGACTTAAACAATTAAACTGTCTGACTTGCTAGACCTCAATTTCAGTCTGTAATTCTGGGAAGAAGTGTTCTCGACCAGGGGAAGTTTTGAGTCTGTGGAGGAGGGCCGGGCGGCTGAGAGTTCAGATCTGGAAGCAGTCCATGAAATTTTTTTATATGACTTGAGTGAAGCCAGCCCTTGCGGCCCTCGACTTTCACTGCTGTCCTTGTGGTCAAAAGAACCAATTTCGGCGTCTGCCAACGGGGCTCCAACGGATTTCTTCGGTCGAAGTTCCTTACGAATACATAATCCCCAGGAACCACTTCATGGGGCTTCACCTCGGTGTTGTCGAGAAAGGCTGCAGCTACCTGTGAACGACAAGATTGTAGTGCAGACATCAAGGAGGCAAGGTAATCGGTCAGCATAATACAATCAACATCAGTGATTTTTCTAGGCAAAGGCGTCCCCCACATATTCGGTGGCCTACCAAAGACCACCTCATACGGGGATAGCCCTGTTCTGGAATGTGCGACCATCCGTATATAAAAGAGTGCAACTGGCAAAGCTACTATCCAGTCGACTCCTTTCTCTCTACAGATCTTGGCAAGGCGAATTTTCAGAGTCTGATTATGGCGTTCCACGAGGCCTGCTGCCTCGGGATGTCGGACGCAATGGAACTTCCATTGGTAGCCGAGCAGGAGAGATACTTGCTTCATTAACTCGGACGAGAATGGCTGACCGTTATCGGAATATACGACGCGGGGCAAACCATATCTGGGAAAGAATTCACGAACCAACTGCTTGGCAGTGGTCGGAGCAGTGTAATCTGGGACTGGATATGCTTCTGTCCAACGGGAAAGTGCACATACAACTACAAGGACATATTTGAATCCTCGACAACGTTCCATCTGAATATAATCCATCTGGAGGACTTCAAAAGGGTGATCGGGAGGATGGAATCCACCTTGCTCTACTGGGATGCTTTTACCTGGGTTGAACTGACAAAAAATCATGCAAGTACGCACTTTCTGTTTGGCTGCTGCTCGTAAATGTTTATTGAACCAGATGTTTTGAATACTGTCTAACATGGCTTTCTCTCCTAAGTGTGCAGGACTATGTACTGTGTTAATGATTATTTGGACCATAGAGTCAGGGAGAAACCATGTAGATTTTCCCTTCGTCATCCATCCTTGATCTGTCTGGGTCCCTCCTAGTTCAGTCCATTTCTTGATTTCATCTGGTGTAGCATGTGTCTGTATGTCAATTACATCTAGGGCGGGATCCCTAACTGTCATGCAATGTGTCGGTGTCTGAACTATTGTCTTTGTCAAGTCAGTTGCATGAGTCTGAGCTGTACACTTGGCTGTTCGGTCCGCCAGGTCGTTACCCTGGGAAATGATATCAGTGACTTTTGTATGTGCCTTACACTTCATGATGGATATTGCTGTAGGCAGATGTATTGCATCTAACAGAGTTTGAATAAGGGGACCGTGCTGAATCTTGGCCCCATGAAAAGTCAGATAACCTCTCTCTCGCCACAGGACACCGAAGTCGTGTACGACTCCGAATGCATAACGTGAATCTGTGTACATGTTAACTCTCTTGTTTTTAGCTTGAATACAGGCTTGAGTCAGAGCGATGAGCTCTGCTGCTTGAGCTGACAGGGTATCAATACAACTTGTTTCTATGACTTCAGTTTCTGTCGTGACTGCATAGGCGGCCACTAATTCTCCTGTACTTGTTCTCATGCATGAACCATCCACGTAAAGTGTCAGGTATGGATCTGGTAATGGAGTGTCTGTCAAGTCTTGTCTGGGTTTCGTCGTAATAGTAATGACTTCGATACAATCATGTGCCAATGGATCTGTCCCATTTAATGGCAAAAGTGTAGCAGGGTTTAATGTGTTGCAACGTCTGATTTCTATGTGTGGCTGAAACAATGTCAATTCATAACCTGTCAGTCGTGCTATTGTCAAGTGTTGGGTCTGTGTTCTGTTTAAAAGAACTTCCACGGAGTGTGGAACTTGTACTGTCAACTGATGTCCTAACACTATGGAATCACTCTGTCTAATTGCTAGAGCTGTTGCTGCTACTGATTTCAAGCACGCAGGCAGAGCCTGGGCTACTGGGTCTAATGTGCTAGAAAAATAAGCACACGGTTTGTGTGATCCTGCTTGTTCTTGCGTCAGCACTGACAATGCAGTACCTTCGCGTTCTGTGACAAAAAGTGTAAAAGGCTTGCTGTAACATGGTGTCGCTAAAACTGGTGCCTGACATAAGGCTTTCTTTAAGTCGTCAAAAGCTTGTGTATGTTCCTGAGTCCAAGGAAGGGCAGTCGAAGACGCTGCCTCTTGGGTTGTCAACTGTATGAGTGGCTTGGCTAGAAATGCGTATTGAGGAATCCATTGTCTGCAGTAAGAAGTGAGGCCTATGAAGGCCCGTACCTCCTTTTGTGTTTTCGGTGGTGTCATGTTTACAATTAACTGAATGCGGTCAGGTGTGAGCTGTCTCCCCCCTTTGGACAGCAAGTGGCCTAGGTAAACAACTTGGTGAACACAGAATTGCAGCTTCGAAGGGGATACCTTGTGTCCCTTGTCAGCCAGGAAATGCAAAACCGTCAGTGATGCTTGTTCACATTCAGGTTCGCTCCGGGCGGTGATCAACAGATCATCAACGTATTGTAACAGGGCAGTGTTATCAGGCATGTGTATACTGTCCAGCTGTCTTTTCAGTGCTTGGCTATAGATGCTGGGGCTTTCTGTGAATCCTTGAGGTGCGCGTGCAAATTTGAAGCTTCGTCCATTTAAACAGAATCCGAAAAGGTATTGGCTTTCCGGGTCAATGGGGACACTAAAGAAGGCGTTCTTCAGGTCAATTACAGTAAAGAACGTTGCTTCAGAATCAATGGCAGTCAATAGAGACGAGATATCTGGGACCACGGGGTATTGTGGTACAATGCATTTATTTAATTCGCGCAAATCGATAACTAATCGATAAACAGGAGGTGCATTTGGATCAGTACGTTTAAGAATTGGAATGATGGGGGAGTTACATACATTGGAGTCGGTCTCTACAACCACTCCTTGTGCAATGAGCTCGTCAATGATTTTCAGTAAAGCCGCTACAGCATCTGGAGGTAACTTGTATTGTCGAATTCGTGGCAAGACTACTCCTGGTCTGAGTGTGACTCGATATGGTGTAATGTGCATACAACCTACATCAGTAGGGCCTTGTGCCCATAAATGTGCAGGAACATTCTGTAGTCTGGGATCAATATCTCTCAACACATAGTGACCTTTAAAGTCACGTAGAAACAGTCTTACTCCTTCCGGAGAACAGCAGATAACAGCTCCTAGAGCTTTCAATGTCTTTATACCCAACAAGTTTTCTGGACATGATTTCGTTAGTAATAAATCTGTAGTACGTGTCAATGGACCAACTGCAAGGGGAAGTGGTTGCGATACTTCATTAATAATAGGCTTTCCTGAAAATCCAAGGGAAACATTCTGTGAGCCTGAGAGGGGTGCCCCTGGAACCTCATCGTGACTGATAGTTGTCCTGCTTGCCCCTGTATCAATTAAAAACTTTCTGTCTTTCCCTAATACTTGACTATGTACATAAGGACCTTCTTGATGTACAGGAACCTCAATAAGAGGCAAGCCAACTTCCCTCTCTAGGCTGTTTCATGTGTATCGCTGATAATCGGGATAATCATTTTGTGCATACTGGTACATCTGTTGTGTCGTGTTTTGTGTTGAGGCAATAGGTTGTGGCTGTGGAACTGTTACGGTCTGTTGTGTCTGTTGAGATGCTTGCATAGGCTGGATATTCTGTGGTACTTGTTGTTGGACCTGGTCCTGTCTAGGAGGACGCGGTCTCTCTTTAGTTTTACCTGTAGAGATATTGTGTTTCAAAACTGCGCAATCGTTTATATAATGACCTGGCTGTTTACAATAGTTGCATATCCCTTTAACAGGAGCTGTTGAATTGTGGGACTGTGTCTGACCCTTTTTCTGACCGTCAGCTGGAACTGACTGAGCAACTAACATTTTCATTTTCGTGTCTTCATACGTCTTTGCTCGTGTTCTTGTTCCTCTCTAATTCTGTTCTGGTGGTACTGTAACATTTGTAACATTTGTGAAGGCGTATTAGCTTGCCATGTGCTCTCGACTTTCAGAACACGATTCTTAACTTGGGGCAGAGAATTTTCGACCAATTTAGATACAAAAAGATGTGGATATGACTCGCTACTTGGTTTCAAGCCACTATTAATAACAAAACATTTCTCAAAACGGGAATAAAAATCACTAGTGTCTTCATCGTGTTTCTGTTTGCAGGCTGAGATTGCATCCCAGTCTTCCTTCTTCGTTGCTAACAGACGTGGCAATACTTGTACTAACAATCCTGGTAATGCTTTAGTTTTGTCCCCGAGCCCTAGGCCTGGAGTTCTGGTATTTTCTTCATCCTCTAATGCAGCCCAATCAATCTTTGCTTCCCCCACCTCCCATTCTTTTTCCTTGAGTTTCTCGTAAATACCGGCAGGCAATAATACTTTTAATATTTTCATGATGTCGGGATAGGTGTAATCACCCATGAGTAACATGTCTTTTATTTCTCGGTGAAAACCTGCTGGATCCTTGTCGTGGCAGGGCACTAATTTCTTCATTTCTAATAGCTCCATCTTTGTTATGGGCGTGTACACAAACACGCGTCTAAAGGTATTATCATCATTCTTGACTGGATGTACTTCTCGCAAGGGATTTTGTCTGTCTATGTAATACATTTTTCTGTCTATGGGTGGAGCTGGATCAAACTGCGGACACAGGAAGGCACTATATCTGTGCCGATGTTCTAGAATTATTTTGATTAAGTTGGTACCTAGACCTCTCCATCTATTCATGAGTAACTCTATTAATATATCAGGTAGGGGACCTGGATCAGAATGTTGATTTTTATACAATATAAGAAGATGCTGAATCATGTATATTCCGGCTAATTTCTGTTCATCAGGAGAGAGATTTAAAAAGGTTTGTGCTAATGCATCATCATTATATTTATCAGGACTGTCAGCCCATTGTACTGCTGACCTGGCTAATTCTGGTTCATCCATAGAATTGAGTACATGGTACCCCATTCGTTCTTGAAGTATTTTATCGGTAGCCTGAAATAAGTGTTCAGGCGTCTTCGGATTTGACATGGCAGCTTGAAAAAGTCTCTTACTTTCTGGACGTACCGGACGCATTGAATTATTAAAGGGCCTTCCCTTACCTACATAGGCTATCATTTCTCTAGCGGGTAATTGTAATTGTCCTGTTGTCGTTTCTTGTTGTTCCTCCTCCTCCGAGGATTCAGTCTTATCTGCTTCTAGCTCTCTTTCGGGCCGTGGTCTTTCATGTATTTGTTCTACCGCTTTTCGGATCCTTCGACACATATGTTCTATACTATTCTGTTTATCATGTTTTCCGTCCGCTATATTCTGACCCCATTTATTAAGTGCTTTCATGTCTTCCTGGTCTACCCCAGGCCTGTCTTGGTTTCTTATCAAACAGTTTATGAAAAAACGTAATATCATTTTCTGAGTGTCAACTTTCTGGTATGCTATGGCATCGCCAATACTTTCAGGACCTTCCCCCGTCTGAACAAAGTGATATATTTTGTCTAGATGATCAATCATTCCTGGTAATATCATTAAATAGTTTGCAACTCGTCGTAGGCGTAATGATGATAGCATCATTCTGTCATCTTTACCGGGTACTGGATCATATCTACAGTCTGTAAGAGGCTCATTAAGTATGTCGTAACCCGCTGTTTGGGGTGTACGTTGGTGTGCTAAGTCCCTATAAGTCAATCGATGTGCTGGTGGTGGCGTTTGATAACCTCCTACGGCACCTCCTGAGGTGCCAGGTCCAAATGGATTTGTGGGGTGAATGGTGGGGAGAATAGGTGCAGGAAGAAGCGGAGGAAGATGCGGAAGAGGTGGAGCGGGAGGGGGAGTATGTCGTTGTAGAGGTGGCGGTAGATTATCTCGGGGTGGAGTGCCATCAACAGGTGGTATGCGTGGCGGTGGAGCATTAACATATTCGGGGGCTACATCGTCTAAATAGGAAGAAAGGAAAATGTCCTTTGCGGTTTTATGGTGTAATTTTGTCGGGAGTAATGGAGGTGGCAGGTCTTTTGGTACTTCCGGGGTGGCCTTAGGTAAACCCTCGGCCAGGAGAGGATACATACCATTCATAAGAGTGTTTCGATGTCTATCTACTTGTTCGGCTTTTACTCGTATACCTTCCTCAACTAATACGTTTTCTCTGGCTTTTTCTGAATCCTCTCTACTTTTCTCTTCTTTTCGAAGTGCTTTTTCTGTACGTCTATGTGATTCTTTACGCCATAATTCAATGGCATCTTTCTGTGACTGTCTGGCTTTCTTTTTCCATAATGCTTCTTCTACTCTCATGATGCAATCGGCATCCCATGTCCCAGCAGCGGGCCATCTCTGATTCTCTGCTAAATCTTTGGTGTAGTCCACCCACAAATCGAGAAATAATACGGCATCTAGGCCATGCTTATGGTACATAAAATACCCTGGAGTGTCCCTAGGTGGAATGGGAACAGCCTCCTCTAGTACCCCTTTTCTGGTTTTTATCTGTCTTAGTTTAGAGAATAACGGCATCTTGAACCTTACTACTTGATACTTACTTGGATTTGAACACAATTAATACAATAACCACGATAATGCAGATCGAACAATCATTCATACCACAACATTAAAACACATTTAAAACATTTAAGAACGAACAATAATAATTAGAATAAAACTAACGTCCTTCATACTCGACATACTGCTAAACAGTACAGATACACCGCTAAAACAGTGCAGACCGGATATACTGCTAAACAGTACAGATACACCGCTAAAACAGTGCAGACCGGATATACTGCTAAACAGTACAGATACACCGCTAAAACAGTGCAGACCGGGTCTGTGTACCCAAACCCGTCTTGACCGGCACAAATTAATGCGCTCGTCTAGATGCGTCCCCAGCAACGGTACTCACCGGGAAGCACGGAACAGAAGGCCTCGGAAACTCGACACTGGACTCGACTCGACTCGACTGGACTGGACTCGTGACGTAGGTACTTCGGAACTTCGGAACCTGGTGGGCCTCTGAATACCTCGGACTTTGTTCTCTCAGCTAGGCTCTGGTCGGGATCCTCCGCACTCCTCACCGCCTCGTCTGGGTGTCGATCGCAGCCTCAGTCACCTCCGTTGGCCTGAGGGAGATACAGGAAATCCTGCGGGTACGCGTAGTTGTCCGTCCGGCTGTGGCAGGGCACCGGGCCTGCAACGCACCTCCGGCGCGTGGGGTGGGGGAGGGGTCCCTATTCGGGCGCCAATTATGTGGTAAATTTAAATTACCTATGCGGAATTTATGCGGTAAAATATATTAAGAATAACTCAGTCAAAAATAAGAGTCAGAATCCGTGGTATTTGAGGTTTTAAAAGGGGTTTTATTCCTTAAAAAGGAATTGGTCTAAACCAGGCAATCATGTTCCATCACCACGAAGGTTCAGGAAGGGATAGACAATACTTTATTGACAGGTAATCATATATATAGTCAATGCATTACAGTAAAACTTATGCAGGAGGCGTAACAGCTGAGAGAAACGAGATAAAAACATGTGTACGTAACAGAAGGCGTGCATGAAGGCGTGCATGAAGGCGTGTGCTAGACAACGTCACATAAAACGTATTACAAGTGGGTGGATCCATAAGTGAATCCTGCAGTGTCAGCAGAAAATATGTGGCAGAGATGCGCGCGCAGCAGCATGACGTGTGATTGACGTGGAACTGGAGGGTGAAGGGGACTTGACATTTAGCCCTACATGAGGAGACAAAAGTCTGGGGTGTCAGAACAACCTAATCCCAAATCATATCTAGTATCTTGTGTTTGAGGAACTGTATTATCTGGAAGGAAAAGTCTCTCGGGCAGAGGCTATTCTATACTGACTGCTAGTGCGTGCATATGTGCCTACGTGTCTACATGAGATGTGAGGGGCCATGGGCCTACCATGGTAACGGAAGCTATGAATTACTTGCATGGAGACAGTGAGGCCAGGCCCTTTGCTCTGCAGCTGGGAAGGATGTTTTCGTAAACTACTAGACAGAAAAATGTATTTTCGAGGAGCAGAACAGATAACTTGAAGGTTGAATACAGTCTTGGCAGGCAAGGCTGGCCGAGCCTGGCACAGCTCGCCGTGCAGGGAGTAAGTCAAGGGTCAGGAAGCAGCAGGCTGCGGCTTTCAGAGACAGAAGGCAGAAAGAGGCTCGATGGCAGAAATCAGGGCCTAACTTGCCAGAGCTAGAAATCATAAAAGTGCACCACATAAAGACGTTGGCAAGGTACACTTAGGAACGGAATATCTGACCCATTCATGGTGGATCTGAAAGAGGACATGTTAACGTTGGACGCAAATGTATTTGCGTCTTCATAGCTGAAAGAGGAGGGAATATACATGTACTTAAAGCACGCACATGGAGCCGGTGGGGTCTACGATAGGGGACATAACTGACCATAAAATTCATATTACCTCAGAAATCTGGGCCTGCATCATTACTGAGTATGCAGAGCAAATTAGGAGCCATTATGAAGGTCTACCAAAGTCTCTATTACATTTCTGTAACTCAGCTACAGCCATTAAAGCTATTATTACATAGAGCCTTTGTATAGTGGGTTCAACTTTGACTTTTATGAAACAACATACCTAAATATTTTGGGAAATTATTTTCCTCTAATTTGACAATTATTATTTTTTTATTTTGATATGGAAATCCAACGGAGGTCCAAAAAAATGCACATATAGAGTAAAAAGGAATACTTTATGTACAATACAAAAAAAAATCTATATTCAACCAGTAGATATTGCAGTGTACACAATTAGCATTAGAATTTTCTAATAAATATCCAGAAAGGTTTTTAAAAATTGATATATCTTAAAACAAACCATTTAATTTGGAGGCGACAGAACAAATGAACGGGCCTCCTGGGCAGAATGAATATTATATTTGATATAAACGGATCTTAAAAACATATGCCTAACCTTTTGTAGCTTCGTACACACACATAACACATAATTAAAATCTTGAATTTGCGATTTGTACATTCCACAGATTCTCTCCCCAATAGGAATTTTGTTCCAAATACCGGTGACATCTCTTAAGGCCAACTAATGTATTCTTAATAAAAGAATTAACCTTCTGATCTCATGAAGAAGGTTCCATGTTAAATAGGGCTGTGGTCTATTCCCCAAGGCACTTCCGCAAACCACCTCATTAAGCGACTTGGACTGGCTCAAGTCGGTGTCTCTAGCCAAGCTGATAGAGGGTGCAAACTTCTTCATAAACAGCTTCAGTGCAGGTTTTGACAATTTAGTTAATCCTATAAGCCATGTCGTGCAATTTCCATACCGGAGTCCATGAATTTTGCCTTTTCCATATTAATAATTTATTTGTATTACATAATTATTAAAGTCAGTAAGCTTTATTTGTAAGCCGATCTGAGTGGTTTCCATAATGACTAAATTGTGAGCCTTTAAACTACTATTAAAATGGAGACAAAAAAGGCATACAAATAAGGACCAATGGGAAGTCTGTCTAGAAGAGTGCCAGTTACTCAATTACCTCAGTGAAGCTCCCTCAAAATAGAGACCAGCACTTAAGGGATTTCCATCTTACTCAACCTATCCCATAGTATTTTTGGATTTACTAGGTCAAATGCTGCAGGGATTTTAAAAAAAACTGGCTATTCCTTTGGCGGTCAGAGCAATATTTTTCACAAAATTATCTCCAGTGGTGAGAGGATTTATCAATAGATTGTTCTTGAGAGCAGGTGATTCAGGTTTTGATTGATTGGTTTTATAATTGCCCCTTTCCAACTAGCTGAAACTAGCTCATGGCATTTATTCATTGGCACACCAAGGATAGTAGATTATCCAGACCTGCTGCTCTCATCAATTTTTGATTGAATATTGATTTTGTTTGCAGAATAGATAAAGGTCCCCAAGTGGCATCTGGATAGCCCTCTGAGCATACTTCCTCAAGATAACTTTGTGGTATCCAGTATGCACAATTTAGAGACACTCACAGGGAGCGATGATCATTGCCAATTATATCAAGCACTTTCAACTCAATAAAGTGGAGGACATTCCATACATGCACAAGCATATAGTCAATGGGGCACTTTTGATTCCCTTCCATGAAGGTTTGCTTCGCCGGGGAATCTAATGAAAAACAGTTAGTTAAACCTAACATACCCCACCTTGAGAGCAACATTGTAACATCCATACCTAAGGATTACACAGTAAAGTTCAGGAAAACTGCTAAAAGAATATGATATACTTTCAAAAGATCACCATAAACTGGTTATTCTCACCAGGACTGATTCTTAAAGACCCCTTTAATCACAATTGATGACATCATGTTTGTTACATCCTCTTCAAAGAATATATACTCTTATCCTAAAAAGTATTCATCAAATTAATGAATACATTTGCCACAATTGCTGAATATATATTAGCCCTATTCCTAAATAATTTGACATGGGTGGCTAAAATCCAGTTACACCTTGTTACACTGCTGTCAACATTACAATGTTCTAAGAACTCACTCTTACCTCTCTCTTTTCCCTGCCACTCCAGATGACATGGATTGAGCAGGGGAAAGTGCAAGACAGAGCTTGTGCAGCAGAGCACACAGGAGCCTTCCCCTCTCTGTACTCCCGTAGCTCACAGTGTCACTTGCATCCCGAATGGAGGGAGGGGGATGATTCTCATCTCCTCAGCCACTTTGAATCTGTTGAACGATAAAAAGCAGTTTAGCCGAGCTCAGAGAAAACCAGGGGCTGACCTCAGCCTCCATTCACAGCTATGGCTGTGAATGTTCAACAGATTACAGCAATGGCCCTGCATGCAGCTGTTATCTATTGAACAATCACAGCAGCCAACAGCTGTAAAAAAAAGGCTTCGTAACAATGTATTTCAAAGCCCTCGGGCTTTAAGAGGCCTTTGCTTTTTAGGTATAGCCTAGACAATGCTGTTAGGCAATCTGTTGTCTGTACTATATGGGGTCTGACTCCTCCCACGCTTTGGATTGGCTTTTGTGTGTGTTATTTAAAAATTGTAGCTTGTGAATGGCTAATCCTTGGTGCATGCCCTACCTTCTCTTGAAGTTTAACCCCCATGGAGTATTGCCGAAGGTACGACCAGGGATGCGGACGCTGCTTGCGTGTCTTAATCTTCTTGTCAGTAATAACGAGCAATTCTTAGAAGTGCCTGCACCTTTAGATCCTGGTTACAGCATTTTATTCCTATCCCAGTCTCACCCTTGTGCATGATAATGACGTAGTTTAAGCTGGAGTCAAGCTATCCAGGCTGAAGAAGGCTGATAGCCAGAAACGGGTCCTTGGATGCTTGATTCCGGTCTAGGAAAGACATGGCTTGGTAGTTCGGGCTGGACTGTTCCCATGAGGCACAGGGTCAAGGTTGATTTGCATATAGCCATTGTCTGGCCTAGGGTGGTGTGGAGTGCAAAAAAACGATGGATTTAGGCCCAGATCTTTGTACTGGGGTGAATGTAAGACATTGTTCTGCAATCTGTCCATCAACTGTGTTTTTTGCAATTTTCACCCCGAGTGGGCTGGGTATGCTCAGACGTGAGTCCCAGGCTCTCCACATCACTGGAGTCAAGCTATCCAGGCTGAAGAAGGCTGATAGCCAGAAACCGGTCCTTGGATGCTTGATTCCGGTCTAGGAAAGACATGGCTTGGTAGTTCGGGCTGGACTGTTCCCATGAGGCACAGGGTCAAGGCTGATTTGCATATAGCCATTGTCTGACCTAGGGTGGTGTGGAGTGCAAAAAAACGATGGATTTAGGCCCAGATCTTTGTACCGGGGTGAATGTAAGACATTGTTCTGTATTCTGTCCATCAACTGTGTTTTTTGCAATTTTCACCCCGAGTGGGCTGGGTATGCTGAGACGTGAGTCCCAGGCTCTCCACTTCACTGGAGTTAAGCTATCCAGGCTGAAGAAGGCTGATAGCCAGGAACCGGTCCTTGGATGCTTGATTCCGGTCTAGGAAAGACATGGCTTGGTAGTTCGGGCTGGACTGTTCCCATGAGGCACAGGGTCAAGGCTGATTTGTATATAGCCATTGTCTAACCTAGGGTGGTGTGGAGTGCAAAAAAACGATGGATTTAGACCCAGATCTTTGTACTGGGGTGAATGTAAGACATTGTTCTGCATTCTGTCCATCAACTGTGTTTTTTGCAATTTTCACCCCGAGTGGGATGGGTATGCTCAGACGTGAGTCCCAGGCTCTCCACATCACTGGAGTCAATCTATCCAGGCTGAAGACGGCTGATAGCCAGGAACCGGTCCTTGGATGCTTGATTCCGGTCTAGGAAAGACATGGCTTGGTAGTTAGGGCTGGACTGTTCCCATGAGGCACAGGGTCAAGGCTGATTTGCATATAGCCATTGTCTGACCTAGGGTGGTGTGGAGTGTAAATAAACGATGGATTTAGGCCCAGATCTTTGTACTGGGGTGAATGTAAGACATTGTTCTGCATTCTGTCCATCAACTGTGTTTTTTGCAATTTTCACCCCGAGTGGGTGGGGTATGCTCAGACGTGTGTCCCAGGCTCTCCACATCACTGGAGTCAAGCTATCCAGGCTGAAGAAGGCTGATAGCCAGAAACCGGTCCTTGGATGCTTGATTCCGGTCTAGGAAAGACATGGCTTGGTAGTTCGGGCTGGACTGTTCCCATGAGGCACAGGGTCAAGGCTGATTTGCATATAGCCATTGCGGGACCTAGGGTGGTGTGGAGTGCAAAAAAACGATGGATTTAGGCCCAGATCTTTGCACTGGGATGAATGTAAGACATTGTTCTGCATTCTGTCCATCAACTGTGTTTTTTGCAATTATCACCCCGAGTGGGCTGGGTATGCTCAGACGTGAGTCCCAGGCTCTTCACATCACTGGAGTCAAGCTATCCAGGCTGAAGAAGGCTGATAGCCAGAAACCGGTCCTTGGATGCTTGATTCCGGTCTAGGAAAGACATGGCTTGGTAGTTCGGGCTGGACTGTTCCCATGAGGCACAGGGTCAAGGCTGATTTGCATATAGCCATTGTCTGACCTGGGGTGGTGTGGAGTGCAAAAAAACGATGGATTTTGGACCAGATCTTTGTACTGGGGTGAATGTAAGACATTGCTCTGCATTCTGTCCATCAACTGTGATTTTTGTAGTTTAAGCTGGAAGCAGGCAGGGCTGCCAAGGTATGGGGACGAAGTGCTCACTCCACCAACTATTGCAGCCAGCTGGTATCACTATTGCCTGTCCTTCCGACTGCCTCTTTGTCACTCTCTACCTCTGCTGGTCTCTCTTTCCTCTGCCCTCACCACTGACTGCCATGTCTCCCCCCTATGGATGTGTGCTACTCCTGCTCAGTCTCTTCCCAGTGCTCCTACCAACCCGCAGAGAGCCATATGACTCCCACCTGCTTAAGGAGGAGGAGGACCACCAGGAAATGCACATCTACAGCTCCTGGGTATACTCTGTTTGGGTCAGTAGCGAAAAAGTGTTTGCCCATGTGTGTTTATGTGTGTGGGTGTCGCTGTGTGAGCCTGCTTTTAGACCTAATGATCTATCCGATGTGTGGGGCACTGTAAGCCACGCAAGATCTACTACTTCAAAGAGCTCTGGTCCTGCCCGTGACTGAAATTCAAAAACAATGTTTGAAAAGTCCCTTTTTTCCATAGCAAAACTTTACAGGACAGAGTTGTACCATGTTTATTAAATTAAAAGAAAAAAAAATCAGGAAGAAGTGATAAAAGTGATTTACCAGAGGGAGAAAACGAACACATCCCTCAGTCCCACGAGGACGATTGTTTTTAGGTTGTGTAAAAGGACGGTGTCCTTGGAGGATAGAAGACTGCCCTTCTGCTTGTTAGTTGTGTTTTCGTTCGAGATTCATTGCCCCAAACTTTGATCGCTTGCATTAAGTTGACAGAGAACACAAACGTGTCCCCTAGGATTTGATTGATATTTGTGGTACGCACTTTAAGATAACTAATTCCCTGTCAGCTAAACAGTTAATTAAAGACCCGGAAGTGTTTCCCACTCGTGCATTAAGACTGCAAAAGTGATACCTTTTCTCCAAAGATGGTTGATCCGGGTACAACGCCTTGTGATATGGACAGCAGAGAGGCTTGGGGAAACAGTGGGCGTGAGCAGTGCTTTAAATGGGAAAGAATACATGCAGGTACTCATTAAAATGAGCTAAAGGTGTATTGAGGAGGCGGGGCTAGGGCGGGCTAAGGGCAAGACATGATGATATTCAACAACTTCTATATGAGTTGCAGCACATTCCAAAACACATGAGAAATGTGTTTATATAAACAAAGCTCAACTCATTACACAAAATGAAAGAGAAATGCTATGCGCACAGCTGCCCCAGCAACGGGGCATCCCAGTGCTGTATAACGCTGTGGAACCCTTCCTGGCTCTCCCTGTGAGATGCCCCTCCTGGGCACCCCCAAGGTGAAGCCAGGCATCCCAGTGTTGTTGGGGCCGTTGTGGAGATTAAGCAAGCTATTGCCCAGAGTTGCAGCTTGGGACCCATGATTAGAGTAGGCGCCGAGGCAAGAGAATTATCGAGTCTGCGGACATTGAGCCCAAGACCCTACCGCGTCTGGAATTGAACCCTGGTCCCGGGCCTGATCTCTGCTTCAGGGTCTGCCGCTTCTAACTAGTGAGCCTCACTTCTCCATATGTGAACATTTCCTTTGCTTGTAATAGTTGCACCTTCTTAATGTAATACTGTTAATTGCTGTTTGGCACAATACTATATATTTTTGAGCACGCGAGTAGGAAGAAACTGCAAATACCCCCACGTCGAACCAAAGCGCTTATGGCACCAAGCAAATGAAGCAACTCATTATGACCCTCCCCAGAAGATATCTCATGTCTCTTCCATCGATCTATCCATTCATCCTTTCATCCTACCATTTACCTGCTGATGTCCACCATTTAACCTTTATATTCTATCCTCTATTCAGTCTTTCATCAATCCTTTAGTTCTTCACCATTCCGTCTATCCACCCTTCCTATCCAAACCTATCCATTTATCCTTTCACTCATCCATCTCTTTATCCACCCTTTCCCTCATCCATTAACCCTTTCGCTCATCCATCCATCAACCCTTTCACTCCTTTATTCCATCTATCCTTTCACTCAATCCCTCCTTTCACTCATCCATCATCCACCCTTTCATCCATTCTCCCTACCTTCCATTCATCATCCGATCTTTCACTTATCCAACATCATCCGCCCTTTTATCCAATTATCCACCCTTTTTCACCCATGCATGCTTTCACTCATCCATCCATCTATTCATCCAGGCATCCATCTATACATCCACCCTTGCTCACTCATCCATCCACTCACTCACTCACCCACCCTCCCTTTACATTATTAATGAATCTTTGTGCCGAGCAGACATGTACAAACATACCTTCTGAGAGTGTCTTGATTCTCTCTCTTTCTCTCAATTTCTTCTATCAAAAACAGGCATACAGACAAACATAAGCAGACACATAAAATACTAGTGTATGATTAAAGCCATGCTTATACTCTTCACCTACCATGGCTTTTTTAATTGCCATAAGGGCCGGACTTGACGTAGCCTGATGGCCACTGCCAGGGCACTGACATGAATCCTGTGCTTGCACGAACACACAGGATAGTGTGAATGTGATTGACAGCACAGGGCCTGAATGGACCCTGCTCTGTCAAGCACAGCGTGATGGTGAGTAGCCGGACATTATTCAAATGAGCCCTGCTGAACAGCTCAGCTGGGGCTCAGATGGGGGGGGGGCTGCAGAAGTGGTACCTTGGCTGCCAGAGACACGTTCCACTCCTGCTCACCAGCACAGGCAATGATCCTTACTTTTTATGAGTACCAGTACTATCCACAGCAGTAGAGAAGTGCCAGTACTCAGAACGATAAATCTCATAAGTGCCAGTACTCAGTACCGGTGAGTACCGGCCCATTTAAAGCACTGGGCGTGATACGATCTGTTGTGGGGCACGCAAGTGCACTTTACTAAGTTAAGCACAGTGATAATGATAATGATAACGATAATGATATTTATAAAGCACATCAAATACCCAGAGGTGTCCTGCCGCTGGCTAGATCCAGCGAATTGTTGTCTCTCGTTATGTGGTGACCCACAACTGAATTCCACTCCACTATATTAAAACCAAAGGACTACACATATTTAAAGTCGATATGTATGTATTTTGCATATAGGTGACATGTATGTGTGTCTGTGGTTGTCCTCTAGAACAATAGCGGTGTCACCTAGATTCGATGTGGGGGCGGATGAGGCAAAGCGTGTTTGTGTGTTTGCCAATATGGTTGTTGGGTGAGATCACTGTGAGCAATTATTCAAACATGTGTGGGTACACTAGTGTGCTGCTGTGGTTGTTTTGCGGACCAAAATAATAGGTTGTTTACATTTAATATGTGTACCTACCGTGTGTGTGAGTGTGTGTGTGCGGTTAACCGTGGTCTCTGTGTGTTTGTTGATATGTTTTTGCCTAATACTGTCACTCTGCAGGACTAGATATACTTTTTCAGTCAGGCGGTTACTAGGAGGTGGGATTATTATAATATAGAGACTGAGGGATGCTGGGGATGGTTTCATCTTTGCTTACTTTAATGTGGGACTTAACTGAGAATGGTCACTGAATGGTTGTTCACAGGAACAGGATTGGTGAAAATTAAAAACCAGAATGCTATGTCGAAAGTGCATGACTGTATCTTTTTAAAGTCCATTTTCAGATCTAGAAGATATACGAGGTTTGTTGGCTGCAAGTGGGAGCAACAGTTGATAAAATGTATGAAAATTGCCTTGTTTCCAGTAGCCATCAGGGGCACCGACTCAAGGTTTAGGTTTTTGCGGACTTGTATTCAGCATGCACATGACCTGATATCGGGAGTGGGCAGACACGTTCTCTAAATGTCGAGAGACAGGTGGTGTAGAGCGAAAGGAAACCCTTTACAGAGATTAATTGTGTGAAACTTCCTGGATTCAAAAAAGAAAACTCATGTATGCCACAAAGACTACAAATTCACACTAATAACACATTTGTTCTTTAGATCTAACAGTACAATTATTTTCATCGGTGTTTGCTACTTTTGAAGCTGCACAAACAAAACAAAAAGTCAATTTTGGGAAAGTTTTGTGCCATTGTCTTCCAAGGCAGAAACAGGGAGAATTCATCACACGTCATTTTAGCTGTATGTATAAGAGCAAATTTATCAAATTTATTTTTTGCTATAAATGGAATATGGAACTACAACAGGGGCTGCTTTCCGTGCTCCTAATGATCCATTAGTTACGTCCCCTTGGGCACTCAAATACTGGTTCCTCTAAAGAAAAATCGAGGACTCCATGCAGTTCAATAGTTTATACACTCTTTCTTTTATTGATTAGATGTAGATTCATAAATCCTTATTTCATGAAATTCATTTGTCATTTCATTTGAATGTTTGCGTGTCTTTATGCTCTTTCAGACATTGTTGCCCTATTAGCTCCTATGCATTTCGTGCTAAAGCACAGCCCTTCCTCAGTGAGCATCATTGTTAAATCAAAATATAATAAAATAATCATTCATCTATCATGTGAATAAAGAAATCAACATTTACCATGACCAACGCTCAATGTAAATCACGGTGTAACAAACGTGCCTCATCGTGCCAACAAAAATTCAATTCAAAATAGTGCCCATTTGATGTTCGCGAAACGAGTGTAACCAGGTGAATAAACGCCGAACAAAAACGTGTGCCCGACACTTACATGTCGTGTGGTCGGAGGCGCAACTAGAGTCAAATTTCGGGGGGGCTAAGAGAAAATTTCGGAGAGGCTGAATCTTTAGGCAATCAGCAGAGTCGAGCTGCAGGGGCTCTTAGAAGGGGTGAAATAACAACAAAGCCCCATTAACATGCACAAGGTATGTTAGAGACCTGTGAAGTGCTTGGGTGTGGCTGTGAGCGGGCCCGGGAATTGTCTCATCCCGGGCTGCCACACATGATGGTGGGGGCTGAAGCCCTTTGAGGCCAATGGGTGTTGCGCGCCTGCGTGTGGTAGTTGCCGATTTCCGGAATCTAAAAAATGAAAGGAGGTCAAAGCAGGGCTCTAGTCGGGGTACCACGCGGGTGGACGGCATCCCCCCACTTATTTTACCAGGAGCGGTGGGGGGGACGCCGTCCCCCCTGCCAAACAGCTGGAGAGAGAAAGGAATGCTTTTTTGTTATTAATTAAAGAAGACGATTTTCCCAGGAAAACCACTTTACTCGTCTACTCGCTCCACTTGACTGTTCGGATGCCCTCTTTGAACATATTTACCAGGACATAGGCAGGTTGCAGAAGTGCCGCGAGGGAGGCTGCGTGCAGTTCAAACGAGACCATCCGAAGCAAATATTTTTCTGAACTCTGAGGGGGAAAAGAGAGTGTTAGGGAAGGGAGTTGTTTGTAAACAGACACTGACGCGCTGATGACACACTCGGCTCGGATAACCGCGGCTTATCAGGGTTCATTGGCTGCGACAGTAAGCTTTAATAGAATTCCAACACGCTGCTCGATTTGCAGGAGATACAGAGTACATCCTACGTGTGTGGTGGAAGTAACATATCCGGAAGTGTCAATCAACATTGTGTGTTTGCTTTGAACTCCTCCTTGACGTACCATTTTGATTCAGGGCTGTTTGATGTATCCTGTATTTGTGGCACTAATGGGCACTTCTTCCTGAATAAAAATTCCAAGCCTGATGGTGAAAGCCACCTTTCATGACGTCACTTCCGGTCGTGACGTCACTTCCGGTGACAGCGTCCCCCCACTTATGTTTTTTACGACTTGTGCCCTGGGTCAAAGGATCAATATTACGTATCACACCTCATTGTGAGTTTTCACGTATGCAATCTGTGTTCCAGTAGACTAACCTCATTCAAAGAACTTCTTCCCCGCGCGGTAATCCAAGGTATGAATGGACGCTCTCGGCGTTTCCTACAACAGGGGCAACATGGTTTGCTGCACCCCCAACACAAGTATCAAATATAGAGGATGCGTGATTTCTGCTGCTTATGCAATAAGCAAAATGTTTGCACTGTATGCAGTGCCGTCTTAACGATGGACACGCTGGACAGTTGCCCGGGGCCCCATGGGCATAGGGGCCCCACGCAGATCAGAATTTAACACTCATTTTCCGAAAAAAACAGTTTTATTCCTATGAGTGGTTGTGTAGGCAGGGCCCAGTGCACTACTTTGCCTGAGGGCCGATACTACTGTTAAGACAGCCATGGTGGTGTGTACATTAACCTGTAAACGGACCAAGTAGATCTATTCGTACTTTAAATACTTTTTTGCCTCTCTTATTGGGTGTTATGGCTATCCCCGCTACCCCCTCACTCAATTCTCACTCAAAGATTGTAGGCATATGGTAAAAAGAGGACCATAAGAAACAGAGGTGCACTGCTCCTCAAAACATTGCATTCGAAAGTGAAGCACCTGGTTATGCTGAACTAAAGCAGCTGTAGTGCACATATATTCAGCAAAACACCAGAGAGGCAATGAAGCCAAAAGTAGTTTTGAAATACACACATATTTTATTTAATGGTCTTTCAGAATGTTATGCTGGTCCTTAATTCTCTTCAAGTCATTCAGGCCTTCCAAACCAAACTGTTTACTGTGCCCAGCTTTTCATGAAGTGCTACGATTTTGCACTAATGTGATGAAACTGTGGCTGCTTTCTGTAGTGTTTTATGGTTCAAGAGAAGCGTTCCTTTTAGACTGACATATTTGTTTTGGAAAAGAGATGTACGGATAGTTTGTGGATGCAATGTTGTGTCACAAAAATGTAATTACTTAGCAAGTATGTCTCGTTTCAACATTGTGGAATGTGTTCTGAAATGTTTCCTAAGGCATGCATGTATTTCTGAATCACACTGCATGACCCAGTGTGTAGTGATTGTATAGCTCTGCAATCCCTGGTGGGGCAACACCAAGGATGATGTACTGCATGGCTAAACACTTTTAAGGGCCAAAAGGTGATACCTATTGGCTATGTCAAGGCTTGTTTTAGTTAGGACATTCTGCCCTCATTGAGCTGAATGTTAAAATAGCCTTATAGCCCATAGTAGAGGGTTATACCTTCCATTAAAGGCCTGCTCCTTTGTTAAAGTGCCCGCCTTCGGTTTAGGCCTTTAACTCTGGAGTGGGCCTTTAATTGCCTGTATAACCCACTATGACCTGCTATAAGGCTATAATCTCCCAGAAGCTCGACCTGAAGTATTAGGAATGGCCTTCTATGTGTTTGCAAAAACACCTTTTAGTATAGGAACTTTTTCGGCCAACCAGTTCTCCTGGAGGCAGAGAATTACGTTACTACATAAGACCTTTTCTAGAGCACTTGCCTCTAATATTCCTTTTAAACCATGAGTATTCCAGAAGATCCATACAAGGTTACGCAAAGATCTTTTGTCCTAATCTATTTCTCCCAATGCCAAAGTGCCACTAAGTAGCTCATCATTGTTAGCTAAACAGGCATAACAAAAACTGACTAACGACCTGGAAACTCGTGAGGATTGTTTTATTCTCAGGAATGCTATTCACTGTGGCCTAGCCAAGGAGATCTGTGTACTTTTTAAACCTGCATGGTGGCCTACAGATGGCTTATCTGAGGTAAAGCATTCCAACTCATTCTTGCTTACAATGTGTAAACCCTGCGATAAAAGCTCCTTTTCAGCATCAAGAACAGATTTCCTTACTAATTAGGAATGAAACAGGATCTTAGTGATCTCCTTGTTACTCATATCTTTTATAAACCCCACAAATGTTATGACATCTGTTGATACTGGTACTATGGAGTGGCAATTGACAATACTGCAAAATGGAGATAGATTTGGAGTTTGCAGTTTTTTTCACCTTTTTTACTTTTTGGTCCATCAAAATAACGCATTTGAGGTTGGGAAACATCCTTTACAATGCAACCATTACAACGCAGTCATTAAATCGCAACATCCTTTTCAATGCATGTCACTACAACGCAGGCATTACAACGCATGACACTACTTTGCATGACACTACATCGCATGTCACTACTATGCAGGTATTACAACGCATACCATTACAACCCATACCATTACAACTCATAGTACCCCTGCACTATCAAAAACGTGCCCTACTGTTGCACCCCCTGGAGTTAGAATAGTAATTTTTACCCCTACACTATCCAACATTTACCCTACTGTTGCACCCCCTGGAGTTAGGATAGAAATGTTTACCCCTACACTATCCAACACTTACCCTACTGTTGCACCCCCTTAAGTTAGAATAGTAATTTTTACCCCTATACTATCCAAAACTCACCTTAAATGCATTGTAATGGTATGCGTTGTAATGGTATGCATTGTAAAGGTATAATGCGATGTAATGGAATGCGTTGTAAAGGTAGTTTCTAAAAATGCGATGTAGTGTCATGCGATGTAATGGAGTGTGTTGTAAAGGATATTGCGATGTAAAACCTGCATTGTGAAGGCATGCGTTCTAAATGTATGTGTTGTAACGTCATACATTCTAGAGGTTAGAACTCCCTTTATGTCCGTTTGCAACTAATTCCCCTGACTTACAAACATTCCTAAGTTCTAGTTGTGCATCTATCTTACAATGTCACTTCTTCTCTCGAGTAGAATTTTTTTTTTTTTTTTTTTTTTTTTAAGTTTGAAGTTTATTAAGGAACGAAAATAGAAAAGCAGTACAGGAAGAAACAATCATAAGTTATAAAAACACAACTTTTCTCTTACATTACAGTGGAATTATGCATGAAAAATAACGTAAAAGGAACAATATGTATTGAAGAGATGTAAGAATATTGAGGAGAAGGGAAAATCATTAAAAGTAAAAATCGTAGAAATAACAATAAGAAAACATAATGTGTATCAATAAATTCATATATATTAAAACAAAACATTCATGGTGGTTTTTGAACTTTGACATTGCGTAATGGAGAAATGGGAGGTGGTCTGGAGATCTGGGATAGGTATTCGGTAAGGGGTATCCATAGTAGGTCACGTTGAATTGCTAAGGAAATAGGGGATACAAAATTTGTGTCTAGACGATGGTTAAAACACACTGCGTTCCACCATGCAGTGAAGGAAACATCATTAGCCTGTTTCCAATGTGATGTAATATGATGAAAGGCTATGGCAATCAGGAGGTCCAGTAGTTTGAGTTTGAGGTGAGATCCAGGAAGATCAGGGGAAAGGGAACCTAGAAAAATATGAAGGATGGAAAAGGGATGAGTGATATTGAAAAGTTTTTGGATTTGAGACCAAACTAAATGCCAGAAATGGAGAATGGGAGGGCATTCAAAGAGCATGTGTTTCAAATCAGCTATAGGACAAGAACATGACCAACAGGTGGAAGGAGTGTCTGATGAAAAAGATGATAGAATAAAGGGAGTGTATAATGTACGATTGTAAATAAAAAATAAGGTTTGGGTAGTATTGGCTGCTCTGGACGTTTTGTGAATTTTAGACCAAATCTTATCCCAAAAAATAGGGAGCCATTTTTGAGACAAGTCTTCCTCCCAAGCCAACTCAACCTTAGATTTAGAGCGTTCAGTCGATGTTTGTAGAGTTTTATATAGAAAAGAAGCAGAGGGGGATTGGTCAAGGGCATTAGAGATGGAAAGATGAGGTATAGGAATAGAATTGGTAGAGGGAAGATCGGAGAGATATTGGAGAAGGGAAGGGATCAGCGATAAATATTGTTTACGAGAAGAGGGAGGTAGTGAAAATTGTTCTTGAAGAAGGTGAAAGGGGAGAGGATCAGCATCAGAAAGAAGTTGAGACACCCATTTTAAACCGCGAGAGTGCCAAGATTTCCAATAGAGAGAGCGATTGCGAATTTGAAGATGCTTATTATGCCAAATAGGTTGAGTGTGGATAGAAGAAGTAGAAGGATAAGAAGATAATAAGTAAGGCTGAAGAAGGGAGCGAGTGCGAGAAATTATAGGGGATCGAAGAGAGGAGACATTAGAGGAAAAGGAAAGAACTTCACTGAAGTCATAGGGATGAAGGAAGGATGATTCTAGCGTGAGCCAAAGTGGAGGATAATACGGAAGATCTGAAGAGAGCCAGCGTAAAGCTTGTTTTAAAGAAAAGGCAGTATGATATGCTTTAAAATTGGGGAATTTGACCCCGCCCATAGATTTGTCTTTCTTCAAAACAGAAAGAGCAATTCGAGATCTTTTTCCTTTCCATAAAAATTTCAGCAAAATAGAATCTATTAACTTGAAGTAATGATTTGGGATATGAATAGGAGTCATAGAAATGGTGTATAGAACCAAAGGCGCCAGCATCATTTTTATGGAGTCCAATCGTCCCCACCAAGAAAGAAAGAGAGGATTCCAACGTGTGGTAGAAGTAGTGATCTTAGTAGAGAGAGATTCAAAATTAAATTTGAGGGTATCCGAAAGGCGAGGGGCGAACCAGACACCCAAATATTTAATCTTAGAGGGTTGCCAGGAGAAACCAGAGGTGTCAAATAGATGTTTGTGGCATAATGGGTTCAGGGGGAGTATTTCACATTTGTCCGTATTTAGTTTATATCCAGATACGATAGAGAAAGCAGATACTTGATTAAGGAAGGAAGGTAGAGTTGATTGAGGGTCGGAGCAGTAAAATAAAATATCATCCGCGTAGACCGATAACTTAATCTGTTGTTGGGGGCCATATTGAAAACCAGAAATGTGTTCATCTCGTCTAATTTTAGTTAAGAAGGGCTCTAAAGCTAGGATAAATAAAAGAGGAGATAGAGGACATCCTTGACGGACTCCTCTTCGAAGAGGAAAATAATCAGAAGTGATACCGTTAGCAAAGATGGAGGCATGGGGACTAGAATAAAGTAAAGAAATGAGAGAAATGAATTTAGGTGGAAAACCAAACCAACGAAGAGCTTGAAACATAAAATCCCACCCTATTCTATCAAAGGCCTTTTCGGCATCGAGAGAAATGGCAGCTAGAGGAGATGGAAGAGAGGACGCTTTACTTAAAATGTTAAAGAAAACGCGAGAATTATCGGACGACAAGCGACCTTTAACGAATCCGGATTGCTCCGGGCCGATAAGTTCTGGTAGTAGAGGGTCGAGTCTAAGGGCTATAATTTTGGCGAAAATTTTATAATCAATGTTTACCAGAGAAATTGGGCGATAATTTTTACATAACGTATGATCTTTATCTGGCTTGGGTATGAGACAAATTAACGCTTCTTGAAAAGATCCCTGAGAAGATCCAGATTGGACAAAGGACTGAAATAATAGTAACAGCTTAGGGAGGAGAAGGGAGGAGAAGTGATTGTAAAACTCAATAGTAAAACCGTCCGGTCCTGGGGCTTTGCCTTTACGGAGGATCGAAACCGCATGTGAAATTTCAGAGGGGGAAATGTCCAAATCTAAGGATTGAAAATCTACATGAGGAGATTGAGGGGAAGGGATATCTTGGAAATATGATAAAAGGTCATCAGGATCAGGGCTAGACTCAGGAGTTTATAAAGTTTGGTAAAATGAGACAAACTGAGCTAATATATCTGTGTCTTTGAACAGAGATACACCGGCAGAATCTAGCAAGGACTCAATCTTTGTTCTTTCTTTGCGTATTTTTAGGTAGTTAGCTAGAAGTTTGCCCATTTTGTTTTGACCTCCGTAATAGCGGGAGTTACATTTAAGAAGAGAGTTGGAAGCTGCGTTAGTAGTAAACCTATTAAATTCAATTTTGGCAGAGATAAGTTCACGAAGTGAAGATTCAGAGGTAGATTTATAATATGTATATTCTAGTTTCTTTATTTTATCCAAAATTTGAGTTGACTTGAGAATCGACTGTTTTTTCTTTTGAGAGACAAAATTAATGATAAATCCTCTAGCAGCTGCTTTGAAAGAGTCCCAAACAGTGACAAAGGAAGACTCAGGGAGGTGATTTAGTGTAAAAAATTCAGATGCAAACTCTATAAATTTAGTGGTGAAAATGGGGTCCAAAAGTAGAGAATTATTAAATCTCCAACGTCCCGAATTAGGGGAGAAGGGAATAAGGTCAATATCGACAAAAACGGGGGCATGGTCTGAGATTAGAATGGAACCTATTTCTGAATGGGTGACTAGTTGTGCTAGGGATTTACTGAGAAATAGATAATCTATACGAGATTGAGAATGATGGGTGGGGGAATAAAACGTGTATTCTTTAAGGTCAGGATTACATAATCTCCAAATGTCAACTAGAGCATAGTTTTGAATCGAGGTAATAAATTGGGAATGCATCTTAGAAGAGATAAATTTAACTTTGGAATTTCTATCAAGGAAAGGGTCTAGGACTTGGTTGCAATCACCACCAAAAATAACATATTGTTCATTAAGAGTAACTAATTTATCAGAAATAGCAGGCCAAAACAAATTATCAACACCTGTAGGAGCGTAAACATTAAAAATAACAATAGGTATTTTATCAATAAGGAGCTTAGTAATAACCCAACGGCCATTATCATCATTTTCTTGAGTTACAACAGAAACATTTAACTTCTTATGACATAAAATAACAGTACCATTTTTCTTACCTAAAGCAGGAGAGTGAAAAACATGTCCTACCCAGCAACGTTTAAGTTTAGTAGCTTCTGCGTCTGAAAGGTGGGATTCTTGTATTAGAGCTACATCGGCCTTGAGCCGAGCCAAGTGGGTGAGGACGCGTTGACGCTTAATGGGGTTATTTAACCCTTTAACATTCCAAGTAACTACTCGGAATTTATAAGATTAGGAAAATGATATGAGGTAAGATATAATAGGAGATAAGCGAGAATGTGAAGCGAAGTAGAGTAAAAATGCGAAAAACAAGAAATATAAGAGAAAAAGAGCAAGAGAGAATATAGATGATAAAGTAAAGGAATAGAAGAGAAAGAATTGAGTAAGGAAAGGGAAGAGAGAAGTGATAGAAAAGATAGAGCGATGAGGACAGAGAGAAGTAACATCGTAACTAACAACGAATAAATCAAGAGAGTTGAGGGATGACGACGCCAGAAGAGGACGACATCAACAACGGAGACTCACATCGTCGAACACCTTAGGAACCAGCGAAGGAACAAATGAATGGAAGCACGGATACACCGGGATGAAGAGACACAAGGTTGGGATCTGTGGAGAGATAAAAATTGGGAAGAACATTAGAAGTACATATGAAGAATAAGAGAAGAAGAGAGTACCAGAGAAATTGAACAACAGGGGTAGGATGAATAAACATAGGAGGTATTCAGTAAAATACAAACATTAGAAACAAGGGGCGACAAGGAACCTTGAGGGAGACAAGTCTAGAGAGCAAGATAAAACACAGATGGTTAAACAGGTCTTGCAGTGTCCATGGTAACAGTTTCATGACGACGAAGGAATTCTTCCAGGACGAGTGGGTCTTCAAAAGTGGTTGTTCTGTCCTTGTAGGTCACCTTGAAGAGGCATGGATGAAGCAGTCCATAACGAGCGCCAAGATCTCTCAAACGTGGTCTTAAATCAAGGAACTGCTTTCGACGATCAGCTGTGACTTTAGCAACGTCCTGAGAGAGATATAGCCTGCGACCCTCCCACATAATTTGTTTTTTAGTCTTTGCTGCTGATAATACTTGAAGAAGATCAGTGTATTGGAGGAACAGCATGATGACTCCTCTGGGCTTGGTGGAGACTTTAGGGCCAAGACGATGTGCACGTTGAATATTAAGAGAGGTGGAAGAAGGAAGATCCAAAATTTTTGGCAAAAATGTTTGGAAGAAAGCTGTCGGATCGGATCCTTCTGTAAGTTCCGGAAGATTATAAAGGCAAAGGTTATTCCTCCTGTTACGATTTTCCAACTCTTCCGACTGTCGCTTCAAAAGAGAAATATCCTTTTCCAAGAGTGTAATTTTTGCACAGGAGGTTTGAAGAGATTCTGTAGATTGTTCCACCAGTAAAACCCTTGACTCCAGAGTAGACCATTTGTCGTGAAGGAATTGTAAAGTTTTAGTCGTTTCAGCCATGAAGGGTTTGAGTGCACGAAGCTCCTCCAGAATAAGATCCATTGACGCAGAATGCGCCGAGGAATCCGGAGATGGAGGGTCTTTTTTCAGACGTTTGATTGAAGCAGGTTGATGAAGCTTATTAGGTGTATTCGATTTAGGAATTGCGCCTTGAGCTGTGGTCGGTTTGACAGGAACAGAGTCATCCATGACGTGAGACGCAGAGTCAGAGTCTGAGGAAAGCTGTGGTTTAGCTTTGGGGGCTGTAAGCTTGAGTTGTCGAAGCTTCCCCATAAATAACAGGAAAAAGAAGTGTATTGAGACCACAACTTGTGCAGGAGTGTAGAGAATGAGCACAATGTTCGTCCACAAAATTTATATTGCCTTCTCAAAGAAATCAGGAAGATTATGTAGGAAGAATATCACCTCATGTCAGGGAGAGAACATATTGAAGCGTTGGCGTAACAAAAGAGTTAATGTAGAGCAGTGTGACAGATTATGGTAGAAAGTATGATAACATACATGAGGAACCAGCGTTCAGTTATGAGATAAGAAAATACCTCATTGCTTCTTGTCACAGAGCCATGAAATACATTTTACAAATGAGGTGGTAAAGTGGTGAAGAGGAGATAGGAAAAGCAATAGTCCGGTGCTTGTAACAACCGCGTTGCATATGTTGCATTGGGAAAGCGGCGTTTTGAGGAAGGGAACGTTGCGCACTAAGACTGGCGAAAATGGCGGCCGCTGAAGAGCGAAGCGCGTCACAGATGTTATAATCTGACACCGCCGGTTCCGAGGAGAGCAGATTAGTTCCCCCTGCTCACCTCATGTTCCGGCGGCGGATTCCAGCGACAGCGCTCGCATTTGCTTGGGAAAAGCGGAGAAAATCGCCGGTTCCGGTGGACGGCTGACGGAGCTCCGAGATCAGTCCGCCATCTTGTACGGCGTTCAAGCCACGCCCCTCGAGTAGAAATTTTTGATGGTGGTTTTAATCCTGATTGTCTCTTTGCGCCTAAAAGGGGAGGTTTTTAATGGTTTGGAGCACGAACATCTCAATTTCTCCTATTATGAGTTGGTCTTCTCGTCCTCTTCATACTTCTTTTTGTGGTATGGTCTAAAATGCGATATGTTTTGTGCCATTGTTTGTCCAGGGGTCTTTGACAGTGACCATTATTCCTTTCTTTTCTACTACTCGAAGGGCATGCAAGTCATATGTTGAGTCTGTTTCCTTCATTTGTTGTTACCTCACAGCACCCAATCACCTGAACATATATTGGAATCCATTGCCCTTCTGCAAGTTCTTTCATTTTCTTTTTGCTTTTGTGTCTTGTATTTCAGGATGGAATCGTTGTGTATTCTCTTTCTTAAGATGGTGGCTCCAGCTTAGTGTTCTAGGCTTGAGTTCCCCAAACATGAATGTGGCCGGTCAACAGTCCTGTAGTACTGTCTACCGTGTTGTGATAGGCTCAGAAAACTGTGTTAAGTGTTTGTTGTAGTGTTGCGTGATCTTGTTCGACTTGCTGCGCTAATTTCTTTAGAGTTCTTATAAGTCGCTCCAACTTCCAATTGGCTTGTGGCCAGAAAGTTGTGATCTTTCGGTATTTAAAGACTAGGTGGGCTGCAAACTTGGCAAAGTCTTGTCCATTTTATGGGGGCTCGTTGTCAGTTTTGACTATTTCTGGATTTCCGGCTTCCGCAACTATTTCATCCAACTTTGGGATTACCATTTTGCACTGGTGGATGAGATTTGTTTGGAAATGGGACATTTGGAGTACCCATCAAACATGATCAGATTGTGTTTCCCTGATGTGAGAGGTCCAAAAAATTCTACCTGAACAGTGTCCCAAACTGCTTAAAGTAGGACAGAAATCTGAAGGGGTGGAGGCTTTGACTTCTCACTTGTCCGACAATTATGACATTCTTTAAGTGTCTCTTCTACTAGCTGATCAAGCCTTAAGAACAAAACCCGATCTCACACTCCTCTCTTTGTTGCCACTATACCTTGGTGACCTTCATGTGCTAGATCTAGGATATTTGCCTGACAGGACTGCAGAATGACTATCCTGATGTCTCTTAGGATTCTTCATCTAGGGGTCATAGTTAGTTCCTCAGGTGCTTGCTGAAATGTTGAAATGTCTTTCATGTTTGTTCCTTCTTCAAAGGCTTGTCTTCAGATTCCTCCATCTTCCTTGTTGAATCTGTCAGCCCAATTCTGTCTGGGTTCCAAACATTAGAGCAGCTCCTTCAATCATGTCTAGTGACAGCAGTGGTGGTACCACTTGATTTACCCCGAACAGGAGCTCTACTTCCACAAGGGACAAAGTAATATTCTTCCTTTGGAGTGGGTGGTGATACGAGTAGTCTTTCCCAGGTCTGTGCCGAATGGAGTAGGAATATTTTTGAAGGCGGATTCTCCAACATTCTATCCTTGGTGGCATTTATTCTCGGAGATTTCCAAAGATTATCACTAGTGCTTAATGATCTGTGATTATGTTGAAGTGCTTTCTGATTACGAAGATGTAATCATGTTTGCATCCCCAGTCTACAACTAGACTTTCCTTCTCTGCATGTGAGTAGGATCATTCCACCTCTGACAGACTGCAACTTGCGTATGACACAAAGCTCCTTTCCTCATTTTGTCAATGTTAAGCCAGATTTGTCCTATGCCTACTGTGCTGGTATCCACTGTGAGCTCCTTGTGCCATGTTGGGTCAAAATGTTTTGATTGCTTGAAACATTCTGGGTTTCAGTTGAACATGTGACTCTTCATGTTTAGCTCGCTCAGAGTAGTTCTTATTGTTGCATTGTCTGTAATGTAGCAAGCACAATAACTGGAACAACCATACATCACTAACATCCTTGAGGCTTTGTGTTTCATTTAATGCCTAGTTCTTGTTTGGATCTGACTTCATTCTATGCCTGGAGACAATGTGTCCATAGAATTTCAATTGGGTCTTGTGGGACTCTCATTTGGCCGATTTAGTGTCCGGTTCGCCTTTTGAAGTGCTTGTCATACTTTTTCCAACGCTCTGTCATGTTATTTTATTGTTGCTCTGAATATTAGGATAGTGTGCCTGTAGTTTAATGCATTTATTACTGGACTGATAAGGTGTCTGATGACTTCTTGCAAAATCTCAGCTGCTGGTGACAATCTGAAGCTGAGCCGTTTGTATTGGAATAAATCTAAATGCATGGTGAATTTTGTAATGTAACTGCAAAAACAATTAACACTGCCATCTCCACTCAATTATATTGGTATAACTCATCAGAATATCACAGTATATACACTTGAGCCAACACATACACAAAGAACATATGTATTAGTGACATAAATCCTTTTTCATAGCTTTCATATTTTTTAATACCTGTAAGCACTATCCCGCGTTATAGCATTAGCAAATTCATAATAAATGTCACTCACAGTAAATGGCCTCCTCGTTTCTCAGAAGAGTTTCTAGCGGCTTCTAAGTTTCGACCAGTGTCTGATAGAAAAGAGTTGGTTTCTTTTCACTGCTGTGTCATTTAGTAGTGGGCTTGTTCTTGTCCCCTCCATTGTACGAATTCCAGAGACAACTCCGCTGCAATACTTTGAGACGTTTTGTGGAATCATTATCAGCAGTCAACAGTAAGCCCTCAGTAGAATCATCTTGGCCATTGGTTGTACCTTTTTGGCCCCCACTGTGAAGGGTGTCACCCTTTGAGTAGCTATCACAGACTTTGGTTTCCACCTGGCAGCTGGTCTACCCCTGCAGGTAGCACCTATTCCTGTTTGCCTCATCCTCGTAGAGCACATACTTCACAATTTTTTTCTGGATGGCCCCCACCATCCCTCTCCCCTAGGTACTCTTTGGTTTGTTTTGTAGCACCCTGAAGAAGGTGATCCGCATTTGGTCTCGTACCGAAACATGTGGTGGCACCATCACAACCTGAATGGGAACAAGAAGAATACAGTATCATTGTTATTACTAGTAAATGATGAAAGAGTGCTGTGTTACTGATTTGTAAAACTCTCTCTTATTAATATAAAACTGATATGCTATAATATCTTGTATTTGAGTGTACAGGCTGGTTCCATATGTTTTTCATCTTTTAAGGGTTTGTGTTTGAATTAATCAGAACAAATGAAGAATGACTGGCACTGGTTTGAGCGTGTATGTAACTTTTTAGCACACGTGTAATGTCGGGTGTCAGCTGAATAGATTACACATCTGTTTCATGTATTATGTATTACACTTACTGTGACTGTTACACTTATTAGGAATTTGCTGATAGACCACGGAAATATGCTTGCATATATTGAAAAAAATAATGCTATAGAAAGGATCCATGCCACTAATAAATATGTTCTTTATGTATGTGCTGGCTCAAGTGTATATAATGTAATATTCTAATGAGTTATACCAATATCATTGTGTGGAGATGGCAGTGTTAATTGTTTTTGTGGTTCTGTTCCCCTGGTTGTGCCACTCTATTATCTGTACTTCAGGGGCCCTTTTCTGTTAAGTAGAATGTTGTAATGTATCCTGAATCTTCATGTACTTCCAACTCCTGGTAATTCTTGTTGTGATCTAGTTTGGAGACTATGCAAGCCCCATTGAGGAGTGCGATCATGTCTGATGGATGAGGCCTGGGTATTGCTCTCCTGGATATTAGTGTTGGGTATTCTCATGTTTACACACATACAAACATGCTCTTCTGTATTGCACTTGGGCAATATCACTCTCAGAGCTTTGGTGTTGTCTTACTGCTGGTGGGATATCATCCACCATGTGTAGGACTGTGATTAATTTTAAACATTTTTCCATGGGGAAGCTGAGTAGACATTCTGCAGGTCCTGAACCATCCATCACATGAGTGTCTGCTTCCATGGTTTGATCTTTGCATATAAGCATTGTTGTGAATTTTTCTAGACGCAGAGTCAGCACAGGGACTGAAAGCTGGTCCTCGTGGCAAAGACCACTCCTAGCGACTCTTCACTCCTGTAGAAGCCTCTAAGAACGCCTATTAAGGTGACTGTATAAGAAATTCCATAATAGCTATAGGAACCTACACAAGTTGTGTAAGTACCTTCTGTGTATGTATTTTTGTCTTTTTGTCCTGACGAAAGCTCTACAGACCCGGCTGGGCTCATAGAGCTGAAACATGTTGACGCATCCATATATATATAGATATATGGTAATCTAGTTGCCCGATTACATATATATCGAATTTTTGAACAACAGTGACAACCTTTTCGTTAAAAATTTTCTTTTGGTGACGCACTGTTTTTTTATTTTTCCCTTTCCTATTATTTCTGGACACTTCTACCTGGACCAGAGGTAGCCTCGGGTGAGGCAGGCATACCGCACATTATTTGACTACCCTATGAATATGCCATGACGCCTGATGGGGCGGATAAAAGATACACCGCATCGACTAAATCAGGCTGTCTATGAGGGTTTTCAAAGACTAACCGAAGGTTTAGTAGACACCAGTGTCCATTCCCTTTTGATTAATTCAGCAGCAATGGCTTCACCTTGGCTGGGAGTAAGTGTGGCCTGGGTTTCATTTCCTTTATTTTGCTGCGCAGATGATCGGTGTAGTGATCTCCAGTGGTGATTTTGGATGCGCAGGCACTTGCTTTTGCCTTCTTCCTCTTAGGCTACCATTAGGAGATATTCATCACTTTCAAATGATATGGAGGATGAGGTTGAACTTTTTAATGAATATCTCGCATCTGACCATTTTCTTTGGATCATCTTTCGTGACGTAAGTGATTTGATGTGCTGCTGCTAGTGTCTTTTCTGCGCATGTGTGATGGTTGGTTTGTCACTCTTGTGACTGACTGTCGGGTTGCACATTTTTTTAAATGATTCTCTTTCCCACATTTGTATTATTTTTGTACCATTGCAGGGCATGTGTGTATAGCTTCCAACATTGTTAGCATTCTTTCTTTCTTTCTTTCTTTCCTGCTTCCCTTTTTGTCTTTTTGTTGGTGTTGACCTCTGGAGGTGGTATATTGTGAATGTTTTTTGAGTTTTCCTCTGGACTGATTTTGAAGTCAGAATGCTTGATCTCTTTTTTCTGCTTTCCCTTCTAGTCGCCTTGCTTTAATCTCTGCTTTATCATTTAGTCTTGTTAATTCTTAAAATGTGCCTAGGGTGTAACTTGGGTCCCATGGTCTTTCCTGATAAGAGTGGCAACTGAGCTGGGGTGGGAAGGTATGGAGTTGGGCTTGTTTTTGTCTCTGATGACATGACAGCTTCTTTTTGGCACTGGTGTGGCCATGACACGTTGCTTCCTGCTTGGGATGTTGTTTTGCGTCTTTGACTTTTCTTTGTCTATATTGTTGTTTTTGTGTATTTTGCTGTGGAGTTTTTACCATTCTAACAGCGAGTCTGGTTTTAAAATGGTCATCCCATGGGTTTTGATAAGTATTCCAGTGTTACCTGACTTCAAAATGGCCACTCCAATGGACTACAATGAGGTTTCTTCCTGTTTCAAGATGTCCAGCCCTTTAGTTTAAATTAATTTTCATGTGGGTGCCTAACTTCAACGGGGCTGCCCCATAATTATCAATGCCTCTTCTTCAGGGCGCCTGACTTCAAAACGGCCACAGCTCCACCAACATGTGTGAGGTGAGATTGTTCTGATTCAGTGGCGTTTTCTACTTGGAGCTGTAATTGTTGCTTGAAGTTAATGGCAAGCTTGTTGATAAGCATGAAGTCACAAATTGACTGGGCAATGACAGGGAATGTTGCTGATTCTTCCAGTGATTGGAGTGGGGTGCTCTCTGTGCAGTGATCACAGCAGCTTGCTACCGTACCTACCATCTCATTCGTTTGGGCCTTTATTTCTTCGTGCAACGTTGCATTAATGGTTCCTCTGTGCCTTTTTGCTGCGTGGCTTCTTGACGATTTACAGTACCTTCGTTCGCAGTGTAATTTGAATACAAAGAACTACATGGATCCACTGGCTCTCACCATTGTCCCGTAATTTATCAACAATTTATTCATGAAAGGTAAACAAAGCCAACACATTGTAATGCCTATCAGTGATGACTGTTAGCTTCACTATGAAGAAAACTGTTTTTTTCAGGCAAACTGCCCCAAAATAAATACTATATAATAAATGTATAATGGGTGACTCTTAGGCCTGCGTTCGAAGGCCTTCAACAGATGGGCTCCAACAAGCGAGGGGGGGGGGGCTTGCAGATTGTGCAATTACCACTCCGAATCATGGCTGCATCTCTTGTGCTGTTGCCCCGCCCTGGCTGCCCCCAGAAGGTCTCTCTTAAAACCTTTGTATTTAAAATGGGGCATCAAAACATGCTGGGAGGCATCAGCCCTGTGCTTTACGTCTACAGACATTCAAGTACTTGCAAGGTCTGGAAAATATGTGAGACTTTTGGACAATCTTTTTTTACCTCCTTTGATCCCTATGTTTCCATCCCCTCCCCCCCAAAAACTCATCACAGACTTTTTCTGTCTCCCGGTTTAGAATCTTATGTCATGATTTATTTTTTATTTTAGGTCTAGCAAAGTAATATGTTTAACTTGGCAAATATAAGACTGTTTCCTTTACAATTGTAATGGTCATTAAGCCTGGAGAGTTGTTTTTTAGCTTTGTTTCTTTTAATATGATAAACGTGTTAATGCTGACTTTTATAGCAATGGTTTTAAGTAACTGTGCTAAAGTAATAAAAACAAAAACATAATGGGTAATGTGTAATATAGTTTTGTGCTGTAATCGTAGGTGATCTGGTGAAATTTAGAAGCCATTCGGTCTTGTGGTTTATTACATCATCATAATCCCTTGATGGCAATATTGCTCCATAATACGTGGCTATCTATCTATCTATCTATCTATCTATCTATCTATCTATCTATCTATCTATCTATCTATCTATCTATCTATCTATCTATCTATCTATCTATCTATCTATCTATCTATCTATCTATCTATCTATCTATCTATCTATCTATCTATCTATCTATCTATCTATCTATCTATCTATCTATCTATCTATCTATCTATCTATCTATCTAACTATCTATCTATCTATCTATCTATCTATCTATCTATCTGTCTGTTTGTCTGTCTGTCTGTCGACTACTTCTCTCCATATTCATTTAAAAACATAATTAATTTGAAGTTCTGATTGAAAATTAAAATCTAAACACCAAAAGATATGGCAAGGCATGCAATCAATAACTCATACAACAGCTGTTCAAAGCATAACACGTATGCCAAATGCAATGCTAATGATATGACCCTTAATGTGACAGATGCAATTACAAATGCTTTAAATATTGGCTTGATTGGATGGGTATTTAGCTATGCTATGAATTGTGTAGTTTACTTGTTGGCATAAATATTGTGGGGTCTCATGCATTTCACTTGGTATGTGAGTTCTGTTTTGCATGGTAGTTATGTGAGTTGTGGATTGCGGTCTTAACCACAACTTGTGATTGTTCCGTTTTAATTCCTAAATATTACTGGACTTTAACTGAGAATTTTAAGTGAATATTTAAGGTTCATTTAAACATATGGGAAAGTGTTAAAATAAAGCTAACCATAACTTCACTTTAACTTTTGGGTGCACACAGAACTTCAGCAGAACTATGAATCCCACTGCAAATCCAACAAGAATACTGGGTTCACAGAGCACAGAAGCTGCATGAGGGACCTAGACCCCCATCGGGGCCGGCAAACCTCAGAGCAAAATCAGCCTTATTTTTATTTCAACAACAGGCGGATCCCTTTGGGACCACTCACCTTGAACCAGGAGTTCAGCGCATGCTGACTTTGCCCCTTATGTTTTCGCTGGCTATTGAGAGACATAATGATTATAGCCTACCCTTTGCCTACCATTGGCTGGCTTCATTGTCACTCTCATGTCACTCTTGCTTCTCATTTACTAGCTGTTTGTGCTCTCCTTTCTCCACTTTTTTTTCACACCCCTGGGGCATGGGCTCATTACTATCATGTCTTTCTACTGCTCACCCTTTCTAACAGTATTTCTTTCTTTTTGTTTAGACATTCAATGATAGTGCATTTTCCTGATGTGTCCCTCATTTGATTCTCTCCTCTCAATATGCACTAGATCTGGAGAGCACAAAATTCATACTACAAGCCGTGAGCATGCAAAATCTGGTTCTGGTTGATCAAACGGTTTCAAAGTTTTAAAGTGGTTCCAAAACAAGTGGCTTAGCAATTAAAGAATTTTTTCCCACTGCAAAACTTTGTTTTGAAAAACTTGGAAAACTTTGGCCAACATTTTACCAATTTATTTGGCACTGAAACCTTTATTTATCAGCTTTTCTTGGTTTGGTGAATGTGTGTACAGTTGTTCCAATAGTTAGACAATCTCTGGATAAAAAATAGAGATTCCTTTAGAATGATAAAAAACATATATATGTGAAGGTGTAGCACACACAGTCTCACATCAAAAATTAAATAAAATAAAATGTTGTAGCATGCAGTTAAGTCTAGATTTAGGATTCTTAACTGAGCATCCAAGTATCTTGATGATATACTCACTCTTAAAGGTGGAATTAAGCATAGTAAACCTGTACTTACATATATGCACTTACTTTTGTGATATTTTTGTACTCGATATTTAGACCTTGATATAGTTGTAAATCAATATTTGCCTACAATATTCTGGTAGTATACTTTGTGCAGGCCTTTGTGTGCCTGCTTATGTTCCTTCCTCACTTACCTGCCAAAATGGAATATAGATTTGTTAGAAAAAAAGCACTTTCATCCCTCAGCTTGTCCTGGACCTGGTAGAGGAGGGTATAGAGACACGCAGCTATGTAGTCTTATTTGCAAGTCCACTGCGCCACCAGTGTGTTTTATTGATGCACTGGCAACGTGCTTTCCCATATTTACAAGGCCATGTAAAGTCACTCTGCATGACTTTACATGTCCTTGTACATGTGCTTCCCTTTCAAACATAACTCTGCATGAAAGGGTGAAATCAGCGGTCAGGGTTTTTAGAAGAGTTCAGATATGTCGGGCGCTCTGCCTAAATTTCTACGTAACAGTGTGTGGTATGAGTAAGTCAGAGGTAGTGCGTGAAGAGCAGACGGAAAACACCCTTAACCGTCCAATGAAGTCTGAGACTTGGTAACAATTATACAGCTGTGCTCTCGCAACTACTTAAGGGTATCAACATTCAGTACAATGACAATTGAAAAACAAAATTTAGAAGCAGATTCTTTGGTGTGTTTCTTGTCACTGCAAAATGACGATTTAATATGTCCAGACTTGAAGCACAGTCACAGTAAGCCGACACGTGTTTCGTCGTGTACTGGTGAGTCAACGCGACTCTTCAGGGCTTTATGCTCAACTCAGAGAAAGTGAGTTGAGGATAGTCTGGTGCTTGAATTGACAATATAAAGACTAGTGGAAAGTATTCTAACCACTAGTTTCTGTCTATTCTTGTATAGACATCGGTGAGACTGTATGTTCAATTGGTAAGGAACACTAGAGTGATTTCACTGCTATGTTTTATCCAATGGGTTGGTCGAGTTATTCCAAGAGTAAACTTAATACGGGTAAGTGGATAGCCGTGCCGGGAGGGGAACCATTAGATTAGACACAAAAGAAAACGGGTGCGTTTCTTCATACGCGGTGCGCGATGGTGCGGTATCCCTCCTCTTTAGTTTCCCGGTCGCCGTCTTCCGTGAGCGGATAACTCGACCAACCCATTGGATAAAACATAGCAGTGAAATCGCTCTAGTGTTCCTTACCAATTGAACATACAGTCTCACCGAACAAACATTTAAAGAGGAAAATTACTTTAATGATTGTTTTTGTGCAGGAAGGTGTCCCTTCCTGCGCAAAAACAATCATCTCCTTAGCGCAGGCATCCTTGCAAAATGATGCAAGGGTGTCTGCGCTAGTGCATGGCTGCTGTTTGTGCACCAGTGCAGGCTAGACAGACAGGAATGTGCTGTATCTTGTAGATAATGTGCTTTCCTGCCTGTTAGAATTGGGGGTCTCTGGTTGGCGCAGGTATGTACTTGCGGCAAGCAGGGACCCTCTCCTCTAAGTCAGGGCTAAGAATTACTCTCAGGGATTACTCTCAGGAAATAACCCCTGCTCACCCTCTAGGTAGTGTGGCGCAAGCAGTCAAGGCTAATCTCTGCAGCACATATGGTTAAGCATTTGAAGTATCCCCCACAATGATCACTAACCCACCACACAGAGACACAAGACTGTAGGTTTAGTAAAAATATATCCTTTATATATATATACTCTTAAGCAGGCTTGTACATACAAAAATGGTTCCAGTTACTCTTTAAAATGTAGCCACAGTTCTTGAATATCATGGACAGTACTTAGAATGCTTTCACTCACTCAAAAAAATGGGTCAAGTCACTTTACCAATGATGCCACGATGTTCAACAGTAAGGTATGGGCCTTAGTTGCCAAGTTCGGTGCCTAGAAGGGGTTGAATACTTCCACAGCCGGCTCACTGGGCTTCAGGCACGGTTACGATTGCTATTGCGGTGTACCCTTAAGGTTTGGGCCCTCTGGAACGCTCCTGTGCGCTCCGTATGATCGCTGGCAAAAGGCACTGCTAAACCTCATGCATCAGGCGTGAGATGCATACGCTGCAGGCGAACCCAAACAAGGGGTACGAGTCGTACTAAGCTGGTGCGAACCGTACCTTTTCACAATTGTCAGCCGGGTGGGCGCGCAGCTCGAGGCGTACCAGGGGCCTCAGGTCAAAACAGGTAGTGCAAGGCGTTTCAAGATGCCTTTGTTACAACCCAGCGGTGCGAGTCGTAGGTTTCAATGCGACTCGTACCGCGTTAACAGATACCACCTTGCCAAATTGCACGCGCCTCGCGGACACTTTAGTCCGGGGCGCGGTGAAACGTACGGGGCGTACCAGGGTGCATTGGTCCTCACAGGTGGTACGAGTTGTTGGCTTCAAGCGTGACTCGCTGGCACACAGTTCGAGGCGCTCTGGGCACAGTACCTTGTTTTGTAGAACGAAGCGGACGACTCTCTGCTGAGGTCTGACGTTGCGGTGCTTTCCTGGAGGGCGGGGTGGCACGGAGGCCACGGGTCGCTTCTCCGTTGGTTGGCAGTGCTCCGGGGGACACAGGCTCACGAGTGCAGAGCCCTGGGGTCCTGAAGGGGGTCAGGGCTGACGGCGATTCTCTGTGCGGTGGTGCGCACTTCAGCAGGCTCACGGTGGGGAAGCGAACCAGGCAGACGGACTACCTTACGGTGCGCTCTCTGGCTCGGGGGCCACTGGGTCACGGTGCTTGGACTGGACAGGTCCTCTCTTGCTGCGTGAGCTACGGCTTGGCTCTGGGCGGCAGATATGGTGTGCAGGCCATACGGGGCTGGGCTTTACTATGCGGCTGCAGCTTTTGGGCCAGGTCACAGGTCACTTTGCTCGGCGGTATCAGGGATGCGTAGCTTCCTCAGAGGGCGCGTTTACACAGCGCACTCAACTTCTCTTCGTGGGCACTGCAGGACAGGCAACACCATCAGCAGTTCCTCCTTCAGGGAGGGGGTAGCGCCCAATGTTCCTGGGGTGCAGTTCAGGGGGCAGGCTCACATGCAAGCCCTTGGAGATTGTTCACAGCAGAGGCACAAGTTGAAATTAAAAGTCTCCCTCAGTCTTCTCTCCTTCTTGCAGCAAGGCACCCACCACAGTCCAGTCTCTCAGGTTTAGAGACAGTAGTCCTCCATGCAGCTTTCCCAGGTCCTTCTCTTCAGGGAGAGTTTCTTCTTGGCGTAAACAGGATCTGATTTGTTAGGAGCAGGGCTCCTACTTTTATAGGACATTTCTTTTGTTCTCGCAGGCCAGGGGGGCCTTTGCCTAATCCAGTCAGTCTCTGAGCACTTTGTTTTGCAGGCTCTGGTTTCTCCTTTCAGTGTGCAGGGCAGGGACATCAGACGCTCCGCAGGAGGTGGAGCCAGCATTGTGGTGGCAGAGCACAGCCCTATTCAGAGTCAAGTGGCACTCCCTCCACCCATCCTGGTGTAATTCCCTCCATTCACCACCTGTCATCCCCAGCCCTGTCACTCACAGAACCCAGACAGCAGATACACATATGAGCAGAGGCGGGCTGAAAGGCTTAGGCAAGCAAATGCTAACTTTCTAAAAGTAGCATTTGCAAACACAGGATATTAAAATAAACTTTACTAAAAGAAGTATTTTATTACTCTGAGTTCAGGCATACTAAACTTGACTTTCTACCATGTTCCCTGAGCCTGCTGGGATTATAGAGTGCAATAATTCCAGCAGCTCATTCTGGCCTATGAGAACAGGTAGCCTTACAATAGTGAAAAACGAAATTGTCTGTAATTCACTATTAGGACAAGCCACACACATAAGGGCTTGTCCTACCTTATGCTTACAATGCACCCTGCCCTTGGGCCTACCATAGGGGTGACTAATATGAAGTTAAGGGAAGGTTTAGGGACTGGCAAGTAGGTGCACTTTTGCAGTCAGCATGACAGCACCATACTGCACGCAGGTTCTGCAATGGCAGACCCTAGACACATTTCCCTAGGCCGCTTCTGAAAATGGCACACCCAGTGCTGCAAACCCACCGGCAGCATTTGTATTTACAAGCCCTGGCACTCCTGGTGCACTTTACTGGGGACTGATAGTAAACCAAATAAGTCAATCATGGACACCAATCACATATACATTTTATACAGGGAGAGCATATGCACTTTAGCACTGGTCAGCAGTGGTAAAGTGCCCAGAGTCATTAAACCAACAAAAACAGGTCAGAGAGAATATTGGAGGAAGGCAAAAAGTTCAGGGATGACCCTGCCAAGAGGGCCAAGTCCAACACTGCCCTTTTATTTTGACGCACGGCAGCACAGCAGGAAGGCTTGCTGCGCTGCCGTGTGTCAAAATATTGGAAATGAGGCCCATGGTTTTCAAAGAAATTAATCCTTCCTGAAGAATTTGGGAGTCATGTTTATTATCATGGGTTTCTCACCCTTTCTACCTGGCCTTGCCTTAGGACTACTAGGGGAACATTCAGTAGATGCCCTCCTGCTTTGGCCATGGGTGATAGGGCATTTTTGTTTACCTACACAGGGGCAGCAAATTACTGCTATTGGGCTATCCAACTTCCTGCTTTAAGTAAGGTTTATGAGCCTAGAACTTCCCCAACTCCTGGGCCAACTTAACTGCCAAAGTTCGGGGGAGGGAATGTTTGGTACTCTCACAGGAGTAGGCCCTTTCTTCTTTTATATTTACAGATGTCAACCATTGGAGAACAACACACTATCAGGTAGCCTCCACTATGTCCATACACTCACACACACACCATCAAACACCCATACATTCATCATCAGATACAAAAACATCCTCCATTATAGGGCTGGCACACAGCCACCATCATGCAACAGCACACCCTCTACCATAAACACACTTACCCAGCATTTTAAACCAACATATTCCTAATCACAGATGTAAAATTACAAGTGTAGGTTTGCTCATGTGCAAACATACTAGTGAATTTAGTAGTAGTGTTACATATTTTTGCTATTCACAATTTCCAATTGTAAATTTACTACTAGGTGCAGACTTACATGTCTTAAACCCCTCAAAACAAGGGTGCAGTCTGCTAGAACAGCATTTCCAAGAGTAAAGTTACTACTATTAGCTACTACTATTACTCACTTTTCGCACATAGGTAGAGGTGTCCGCAACTGTGTGAGATCTCTCTATGGTAAAGTGAGTGGAAAAATGATAGTTATTAAAACAAATATAAAAATATTTTAAATGTAAAATAAAATTGTAAGTAACTTAAAATAATTATTGTTTACCTAAAACTAGAAAAATTAAATGTTATATCACAAAAACTCATCAAATCAAATGTATAATAAATATGTAAATAAATGTAAAATATTTCATTTATAATTATTCTAATTTTAAGTATTTTTTCTAAAATGCCACCCTCTCTATCATTTTTCTGTTTAATTATAATTTAATACATTTTGTTAGAATGTGGTTCAAATAAAATTTGATTGACGATATGCATGTATATAGATATTTCTATATGTATGTGTGTATACATTTTTTTAAGTTTGGGAATAAGTTTATGATAGATAATATATTAAAAACTAAAGGTACATAAGGAGTAGTGTGTTGGATTAGAAAAAAACAGTTTAATAATGTGGAGGAGGCTAGAAGAAGGGAAAAGGAGGGGGAGTAAGTACATCAGTTATATACACAAATGTCTGGTTATAAGCAGAGGGTATCTAATGAAATATATAACAAAACGGTACATAATAGATAAAAAATATTTAGTCCAGAATAGGAAGTCAAGGAGGCTGAAGAACTTCTTGAGTGCAACAATTTCGCAGAATTATCAAGTAACTGTATAATGGGTGCCCAAAGGTCCTTTCCCTTTAAAAAGTGATATAGGGTGGATATAAGCAGTGTCTAGTCAGTGATTGTGGCATACTGCGTACCACCATGCTTTAGATGATAATTGTCTAGAGTCTTTCCACTGCTGAGTTATTTGCTTATAGGCACTTTCTAATAATAAGTCCAGTATTTTCATATGAGATAAAATATTTGCCCATGCATCAGATACTCTACATAAAAATACAATAATAATGGAATAAGGTATGCTGGAATGAAATATGCAATTCAATTGGTCCCAAACTTGTGTCCAAAAAGTATAAATGGGAGAGTAAGTGCTTAGCAAGTGTTTCAAATCAGCTTGTCCAGCAAGTATCCAGATTGTTTGGATTAATCTTATGTGGAAAAGCGGGTGTCAGAAAACATCTATTGTATATGAAAAATTGTATTTGCATTGTGTTTGCTGCTCGGGAGGTTTATCTAATTTTGATGCAAATGTGTTTCCAAGTTGATATGGGAACGGTAATGTACAAGATCATTACCCATTCTAATTAATTAATTAATTAATTAATTAAGTGTTTGTAATGCGCTGGATCGACTCCCGAAGGAGTATCTCTGCGCAGTAGACCACTGGGGAACCCGTCCTGGCTTTCCCTGTGAGATGGTCCCTACTGGGCATCTCCAAGGTGAAACCAGGCATCCCTGGCGTATGTGGGGGGCCGTTGTGGAGATGAGGCAAGCTAATGCCCAGAGTTGCCGAGTGTGATCCCTGGTTAGAGTAGGCACTGAGGTGAGAATTATCGAGTTCGCTGACCCTGGTCCACGACCCTGCCGCGTTGGGAATTGAACCCTGGTCCTGGCCGTCCTCTGCTCCCGGGTCTGCCGCCTCTAACCAGTGAGCCACACCACTCGACTAATTCAGTGCTAGAATTTGGTCTGTCACTAGAGATACATTGCTAGTGTGAGTAAATAGTAGAAGCCTTTGGATTTGTGTGTAAAATGATAGCGACATTATTGGGAGGTTTTGGATTGTGTGGAGAAATGGATTTGAAGTGAATGAATCATTGACAGATGATGTTTTGCAGAGCTTTATTTCTGGTTCGAAAAGCAGAAGAAGACCAAGGAGTTTCTAAGAATGCCAGAAAGATATAAGGGAGTCCAATTGATTGACCCAAATTAGCCCTCTGGTTCTCCAAGTTTATCAATAAATAGGTCTATTCTTCAGGTGTACATAATGATTATGTCAATTGGCAGAATCCATAAAAGAGCAAAGGTCTGTAGGGTAATAACAACTGATGGAAATAAATAAATTGCAGGTATACCTGAAGATTGGATTAGAGACTTTTGGGGGTTTTGGCATTAATGATCAATATTCATGAAACGAGAAAGGCAATAAGAACGTGCGTTTCAGATTTACCTATAATGGAGTGTATGGTAATGAAGATGTAATCCAATACACCGAGGGGCATATTCACAAGGAGCTGTTGCCAAATTAACGGCACTTTATGGCGGCCAAAGTCGTGATAAATTTACGCTGCCATTCACAAGCTGGTGCTAACAGCCCACAGCACTAGTTTTCCTGCGACAGCAGCCGCAAAAAACATTGCCACAGAGGAACGCTGCAACTATCGCTAATGAGATGCAGAGTAGGCGTTCCCGTTCAAATAGCTGTAACAACACGACACCTCAACATTCACAACGACCAGCCAGATTGGCAATAAGAACACAAAACACGCGATAAGGCACGTTAGCAGCAGGACATTAACACCTGCTCTGAACTGGTGTAAAGTCGGACCACAGACTGCACCACAAAAGGGAGCCCAGCCCTCAGCCACACCTGAAGACAAACAGATCCCATGGAGCAACTGAACATGCAGCACGGACACCCAAGTGGACCACAACACCCACCCACACCACACCCAGGACCACCCCTCCCTGGCACCCCTGACCAAAGACAAGCGACATCAGCTACACCTAAACATGAACGAAATAATCTGCCTGTCGCACAATCACAACTGGTGACATGCATGTGTCATCACAGAAATGAGCATCACACATTCACTTTCGAAGCACCAATGAAACTTTATTGAAATTAACACTGAAATGAAGACACATGGCGGCTCCACTCGGGACAATCCGTAGGTCACAGCCTGCAAGACAAAAAACATGATGAGAAGGTGTGTCCTGCGCATTTCAAAGAACAGAGAGAGAGTGAAGGAGAGAGAGAGAGCAACGGAGCATGCCTGCTGATGCACACCCGGGCCTCACTGCTCACCTTCCGCCACAGGCGTGTAGACAGCAGGTCCCACCACGTGCTGCTGCAAGCCATAAGCCCGGAGCCCACGGACATGGCACCCTCCACACCCTGCAGCCATGCTGAGAAGGCTACCCGGTCTCACGTCTGGTGCTGGGTCTTGATTATACCATGGCATGGGACATACCAGGGCACCCTGCAACATTGTAGACTGCACAGTCTCTCAGCCCAATGGGTGCCACTAACTCTGTGATCCGGAAGCGAGGCCACATGGCGGTAGGCCGCGCAGTCCACTGCTCGGCCTACACTGCGGTCCAGCAAAGCAGAAAAATCTTGAGCAGTCTGGACTGCCAGGATGGGGCATCATCACAGGCTGCACACCTGCTCAGCAGCTTAAGGTGCCATTGACTCAGTGCCCCCAAAGTCACCGTCTTGTGGCGAGGTGCCTGTGCCAGCCGCAATGCAGTGTGTGCCACAAACCCTGTTCAATCCCAGTCACCGTCCCGTGCCGGGGTGCCTGTGCCATCCCCAATGCAGCGTGTGCCACAAACTCTGTTCAACCCCAGTCACCGTCCCGTGGCGAGATGCCTGTGCCTGCCACAATGCAGCGTGTGCCACAAACCCCGTTCAACCCCAGTCAGTGCCACGTGGAGGGGTGCCTATGCCGGCCGCAATGCAGCGTGTGCCACAAACGCTGTTCAACCCCAGTCAGCGCCGCGTGGTGGTAGGCCTGTGCCGGCCTTCAGGCCTCAGGTCCGTCATCCAGTCATCATCGGCAGAGGGGTATGTGACGTTATCGGCCCCTTACATTTGCGGGTCACATGGCCTGTGATGCCTGTGCCGGATGGGTGTGGTGTGCGTGCAAACCTGCCCTCAGGGAGTGGCTGTGACATGCTGACAACTAGACCAGTAACCCTCACATCACCAGCAAGTACGCCTGTGACGGGTAGCAATGAGGCCCTCCCTCGAAGCATAAGTGGAGTGGTCCGGGCTGGCGTACACCATACCAGCGCAGGGCCTGCAGCAATGACTCAGGGGCTCTGGGTGTGGTTCAGTCCATGTCCGGACAAGAAAGTGGCTGATGCATGTGTCCCTGTTGTATGTCCACGCAACCCATAACACAAATTGCTATGTGTACCCTCTGATTGGCATCCCACCGGATGAGCATCATTGACGCAAGGGAAATCTCTGTCCCTACATTCATCCACACATACATACATGAATGATGAAAGACATGACACAGAAGTGTGTCACTGGATGTTTATTGCACATCCAGTGTAGTTCTGCAGCTGGAGAGGTACAGGGCAATGCCGAACACACTACACAATATGGGCCCGTGGAGGGCCAGCCAAAGTCCATCTGGTGATGACAAGTACTGTGGAAGAGGAGGGGTGCAGTCCGCAGTTTGGTCGCCATGTCATTGGTCATCAAACAGGATATGGCAGTCCATGTCATAGTTCAAGGTGAGTGCATCTGTGTGAATCGGGGGTCAGTGGAAGGTCATGAGGCCATGTGCGGGACCAAGCAGAAACAGGCCAGGTGGCAGAAATGAATGCTACTGAGCCCTTCCGATCACAGGCACATCCACATCCTTGTCCCCGGATGTGTGCTCTGCCCCGCCTGGTGATGTTGCTGTGCTGGCTGCGGCACTGTGTGGCACTGACAAATCAGGTGACGGAGTGGTTAGGCCTGCGGCACTGTGAGGCAGAGACACACCAGGGAGCGGAGATGTGGATGCTGTGGGGGCAGCAGCATTCATCATCGCCACGCCTTGTGGCAGCAATGCCATGATGAGGATCTGCAGGGCATGAAAGATCCCAACTATATTTCGCTGATGTGCAGCGGTGGCTGCCATCCTTTCCACCTCCATCCGCACCATGTCCTCCATGAGCCTCCGCATGTGTGCCAGCTCACAGATGGTTTCGCTGGAGCCACTCCGAGCGGACAGGTGTTCTTCTCTCTGTGTCATGACTCCGGCGATGTCAGTCAGGGCTCATTGGAGACGATGGAGCTGGCCTACACACCCAAGGATGTCATAAAATTTGATTGCCATGATGCCGAAGCCCAACCACACCTGCTCTGCGGTCTCCCTCTGGCACTCCTGCACACGGCGTTAGAAGGCCATGTGTTGTTCCTGGGGATCTTGGGGGAGTGCTGGGCTGTGGGTGCCTCCTGCTGGGTGCTTTGGGTAGTGGGTGGGGTCTCCTTGATGTAGCTGGGCTGCCCTGATCCTGGAGGTGAGTGGCTGATGAGGTCAATGATGTCTTGGATGGATTGGGTGTCGATGCTGGTGTTGTCCTCCTCATCATCAGTGAAGAGTGGCTGGGACTGCTCTGCAGGAGGTGTTGACGGTGCCCTTGCGATGTGAAGGGGATTATTACAATCTGTTCACATGTATGTAGCCGTATGGTACCTGTTGACATTCAGACAGCATGGCATGTACATTGTGACAATCTGCAGATCTGGGCGAGGGCCAAGAGTCTTTGTGAGTGTGCACTGTGCTCTGCTTGATTGTGCATGTATGCCATTGTGCCCATCTCCAGCAGTACCCCCAGTACCTGGTGGTCACTCACCCTGTTGCGGTTGTGTTGAGTCCTGTTGAGCAGTGTCTGATCCCCCGACTCCTGCCACAGTCTCCACACTAATGACTGTCGACACCAGCTCCTCCATGTAATCCAGCTTGAGCTGTGTCACTAGGCCCCCACCTCCAGTCTGCGTTGCTGCCTTCTGTTTGGCTGAAAGTTTTTTCTTGGTCCTTCGCTTGATGTCATTCCATCGCCTCTTGACCTCATCCATTGTCCTCTTTTGCTCAGCGATGGCATTCACCTTGTCCACAAAGTCCCGCCAGATTCCATTTTTGGTGCCCAATGATACGTTGGAGGTGACAAACAGTTGTTGATAGTGTTCCATCACCTCCGTGACTATGATCATGTTCGCCTGCGGACTGAACTTGGTCTTCTTCTTGCCCTTACCCTTCCCTCTCCCCGAGGTCCCGGGCTGGTCGTCCGGGGTGCTTGTGGGGTTGCGTTCATCCACTGTGCCTGCTCTGCCTGCCTCCATGGTGCTTGGGTGTTGGTCAGTTTGTGTTTGAGTGTTTTTTCTACTTTTATGGTGGTTTTTCCCACCTGCCAGGTGTGTGTTGCAGGCCAGGTGCTGCTTATCACTGATTTCCTCATTGCTCTTTGATCCATCGAGGGTTTTTGGTGTTGTGGTTTGTGTTTTTGTCTCCATCAAGGTGGTTGTATCGCAGACATTGTCCGCAGTTTCGGCAAACTACCGCATGCTACCGCCCCGTTGTGAATTCCTTGTTGCGACAGAGTTATTTTACTGCAATAGGCTGCAATGCTGAAAGTTGCGTTACGCTACTCTTGCAGTAGTTATCACACGTTCTTGTGAATATACCCCTAATGTTTTAATAGGAAGGTTTTTTAGCATTTGAAGAAATTGGGAAAATTCCCGATCCCCGCTCTGTAGCATTTTAACTTAAGTAAAGACATGCTAGGCTTTTTCTTATTTCAAAGAAAAAAAGATATGATTAAATGTATTTTTTTGTTTGATTTAAAAGGAATATTCAAAGGAATGTTGGCTAAAGTAAAAAAAATATTAGGAACCAACATCATCTTGATGATGTCCAATCATTCCCACCAGGATATGGGTAGAGGATGCCATCTGCTGGTTAATAAGGTGATTTTATGAACACAAGTCTCCATGTTAATAGAAATAGAGGTAGGAAGGGATTAGACATATTGATGGACCAGATATTTAAGTTATTTAGATTGCCATTTACAGTTAGAGGTAGAAAAGTAATGCTTTAAAGTGAATTTGTTCAAGGGTACAATTTCGCATTTGTTATAGTTCAATTTGTATCCAGATACTAAGGCTTAAGAAGAAACGTCTGACGAAAAAGCAGGAAGTGAAGAATGAGGATCTGAAATGAATAGCAAAATATCATCAACGTATGTGGCTAATTTAACATGTGTAGTGCTGTAAGTAAATCCATGTATGCATGTATTTTGCCCGACCCTAGACAAGAATGCTTCAAGGACCAAGTTAAAAAGGAACAGAGAGAGAGGACAACCTTGTCAGACTCCCCCACTGAGGGTAAAATATTAGATGGCCAACCCATTGGTAAAACTAGCAGTTTGAGAAGAAGTATAGAAAACAGAGATTAAAGTAATGATGTTAGGGCCAAAGACTAACTAAGTGAGGGTGTGAAAAAGGAATTTCCAGTTTATATCATCAAAAGCCTTCTCTGCATCTAAGGTGATGGCTGCCATAGACTCAGATATACCTGCAGTTTTGAAGATAATATTGAAAAACAAGCAAGTATTATCTGCCAAGTATATGCCCTTAACAAAGCCATATTGTTCCGTTCCCATAAGTTTAGAGAGAAAAGGTTCAAATCAGGAGGGTAATGCTTTCGAAAAAATCTTATAACCTAAATTGACAAGGGAAATTGGTCCATAGTTCTTGCAGTAGTGTGAACCCTTCCCAACCTTTAGAATAAGACAAATGAGTGCATCAAGAAGAGAGACGTATAATTTGGAAGAGTTAGTAAAGGAGTGAATAAGGATACATAATTTTAGAAGAAGAAGTTTGGAGAAGTATGTGTAAAATTGAGCTGTAAAACCATCTGGTCCAGGTGCTTCATCTTTTTCAAGGGAAAGTAGCTCAAGATGAAGATCTGAATATGTAATGTCTGTTTCTATACATGAAAAATGTATTTGGGAATAGTCCGTTTTTTGGACAGTGGACTGGTATTGTAAGATATCAGAAACCAAATGTTCTTGCTCAGGAGAGTAAAGGTTGGTATAAAAGTTTTAAATTGTGTTAAAAGGTATGAATCTTTATAATAGGTCATGTCAGTGTCATCTGTAATGGAATGGATCTGATAAGTAATTTGTTATGCTTAAATTTAAGATAATTTGGCAATAATTTCCTGGAGTTGTTTTGACCCCTTTAATATTTAGCACTAGAATTTAGAAGGTTGGATGATGCATTATTAGTGGAGATCTTATTAAATTGAAGGTTAGAATTTATGAGTTGCAATGAGTGCTGTGTACAAGAGGGAAAAGTCCTTGCGGACTGAACCTCAGAAAGTTTCCTTTAACATAATGTTAGAAATGGGGATTTCCGGTTGGCTAAGGCTTGCACCAAAGCCAGGCAGAAGCCACCATTCCATGTCAGGGTAAGGAAGTCACCCTCCAAGACAACCCCTGCTCACCCGCTTGGTAGCTTTGCACGAGCAGTCAGGCCTATCTCAGAGGTGATGTGTAAAGCGTTTGCGCGCGCACCCAGCAACAACACCCAAGGCCCACACAAAGGAAACTCAACACAAGGTTATATATAAAAATAGCCTTCGTATTGTACCAAACACATTAGATAATAAACACACACTTTACAATGTGCCACAGGCACAGGCAGAATTTACAGGGGATTATGTACACTGGACAGGGCCACATGGACCACTGTCAGGAATAAGCACTTTTAGAACTAGCACTTGGTAGAATGAGCACTTTGTAGGAATAAAGCTTAGCACATGGCACATATAATAACTGTAGTACCCAATAACAAATGTAGCACACAACCAGTAACCACTGGTAAAAGGTAAGTACCATCTACGCAATCCTAAACACCTTAGGCAAATATCACGCAGGGAATCATGAACTCACTAGCATAACCTATACTAGGAAAAATAACCTCCTAAGCATAAACATACATTCAGAGGTATAGGCATAAAGCAATACACATGATGCAGAAATCACATTAGGCAGGTAATCACATTTGCGCAAAAAAATCACCCAGAACTGACCCCAGGCCAACCTGGCCTCTCAGGGGCTGAATTACCCTGTGTCCAGCAAAGTCAGGGCAGGCAGCGCAGGAAGCAAACAGAAGGGTGTGCAAAGGTTCAGGCCTAAACGAAGCAGCTGCCCACTAACTGCTGGGCAGCTGTAGCAGGGAGCCTGGCACCAGCGTGCCTCCTGGCTCTCTTCGGGGCACTGAATAAACAATGGGGCCAAAAACAATGTGGGAGCCTCGTGGGCTCTAGAAACAGATATGGCCCCTTTGGAGCCTCGTGGGCTTGACGAAGATGATGCCACCTGGGGGAGCGGCCTGCTGCCAACCGGGCCGCTCTACCCTCAGAAATGCCCCAAAACTGGTGGGGCCTCTCGGGCTCGAACAATAATGCCGCCACTTCCGTTGGAGTCCTGCTCGGGGGACTCGAAATACCAAAAATGCCCCCTGGACCCTCGTGGGCCCGCAACAAATGCTCCCGTCATTGGAGTCCTGCTCGGGAGACTCGAAATACAACAAATGCCCAGGAGCCTCTCGTGGGCTCTCAACAACTGCCCCTCTTCGTTGGAGTGGCGCTCGGGGGACTCGAATTAAGCAAATGCCCCAGAGCCCTCGTGGGCTCTACATACAATGGTGCGTCTCTCAGGCACTACGACCAGGCAGGGAGCTTCCCATCCGGCCCGTCGACACTCACCGGCTGCCTTCTCTCGGTGCCGGTGCTCTTCTCGGGGTTTGGCTGGGCGGGGCTCTTCTCCGCTTCCCCAGCTGCACTTCGGGGCTCTCCCTTGCGTCAGGGGCACAAGACGGCACCAAGGCAGGGGGATCCCTATGCCAGGGACTCCCTCTGCGGGACGGTCGCAGCTCCGTGCTGCAATTTAAAAGCAGAAGCGCTCCCTGGACAGTAAAACACAGCGCTTCCCAGGCGCTGTAAGGAGGAATAAAGTGCTCCAAAGCACTAAAGGGCAAAGTCCTTCAGGAGGTGGGGGGGGCAAAGGCTGGGCCCAGCTCACAGGGCCCTCCAGGCAGGGAGGCAGTCCCAGTGGCAGTCCTCCTGGCGCCCAGTAGCAGCAGCAGGCCCCCCTCAAATTAGGATCAGCAAGAGCAACTTCCAAGGGGTCACAGCCCCTTTTAATCCACACATTTCCTTTGTCTGTGTCTGCAGGGTGGAGGGAAAACCAGTCACAGCTGGTTTTGGAGCACTCTGTTGTGCTCAGCCCCTCTCACCATTCACTGGTCAGGCTAGGGCCATCAGTCGCACCACAGGGGGCAGAGCCAGCATTGTGTGGGGAAAGCCCAGCCCTATTCAGGTTCCAGGTGCACTCCTCCCACCCATCTGGCTGTCAATCTCTCTATTCAACACCAGGGCAGACCCATCCTGACTCCTGGAGCCAGGCTCACCAGCTCCAGCCAATCACAAGCCAGACAGTCATTTTACCTTTATTACACAGACATGCCAACTTCTAGAAGTAGTAACCAGAAATGAGCAACCCAATATACCCTTGAGGGTTTGGGCAAAGGATATGATAGGGTATAAGTACCTTCAAGGGATTTTGTTATTATGTATTTCAGACAAAATTTCAAACAGTACTTGATGGCCTTGTACACATAAGACCGATAGTACAAAGCAACAACAACAGATATTCAGTCAATTTAAGTAAGTCACTTCAGGTGATCAAAATGGAAGAGCGGGATAGGGTGTGTATGAAAAAGTTTATTTAATACTCAAGAATCGATTTGAGAAAAGGGTACAGAATAAATAACAATGTTATAGGAAGAATATTTCAGAAATAGCAATCACAAGAAAACTCTCTATAACAATTGTATGCGCTTATCCGCTTGTTCACAGTTGATCTATTAGTTAAGCAGACAAAGCGTATATGTCGACGTTTCGGTGTCTAATCTTGAGTTGATGAGACCATCCTCAGGACATATGACTCATAACTTGAAAACCCTGGTAGAATGAAGTCTTGTTGTCTTAAAAAAAATTTGTTTTTTAAAAAGGCGATCAATGATGCCTGCACAATAAATATCACAGGAAAGCTTCCGCTTAAATTAATTCCGGTAGATTGGACTCTTGGTGCTCTCCAAGTTTAATATAAATAATTGGTAAATGTTGGCTGCACAAAAAAATGTCGCAGAACGTCTTCCGCTTTGATTTAATTATTTATGGGAGACGAAAGATCTTCATGGAGAAGTCTTAAAACCGTCAGCGTAACTGCATGCACCCAAAGTGAAGCACTGTTATATATACTGTTTGAAATTTTGTCTGAAATACATAATAACAAAATCCCTTGAAGGTACTTATACCCTATCAATGGCCCTTCCACACTAGGTATATTAACGCTGCACACATCATCGCGCAGCATTTAATCACACGAGTCCGCACATACCAAACTCGCACCTACACTCCCCACGAATCAGGAACTACCAGGGACACATACATTCCCCATGCATTCCTACGGGAGGGTAGACCAACCTCACTACACACATGCACTTTACCCTGGGACACAGTGGGAAAGTGCGCAGAAGCCAAAAATCACTAACACCAAGTCACAATTAAAAGCAAAAAGTTTAGGGGTGAACCTGCCAGAAGGGCCAAGTCCAACACATAATTAATGACAAAATCCTGAGCTAAGGCCTCAAAAGCATCCCAAATTGCATGAAAAGGGATGGTATCTGTATGAATAAAAAGGAAGTGAAAGAAGAGGTAAAAGTGGTAACTAGTAGCAATGAGTTATTGAACTTCCATCTTTTGGGAGAGGCATATTTAGGTAAAAGTTCAAGATACAACGATTAAGATAGCGCTAATATCTGTTATGCATAAGGATTGAGTAAGAGAGAGGGAGGTAAAAATATAGGGTGATATTCTCAAGAACTGGCGATACCTATCCTAAACGCCAGTAAGCAGCAGTTTTCTTTATCGCCGCCTTACCCTGAAAACTATCACCATGTTAGCCGTGTATTAACAAACTGTCGCAATATAGCGCTAGTAACAGGGAACGGCAGTGAAAACTGCTGCTAACATCAGCGTGATGGCAATAGGAAATCCGGCGTTAGCAGGCGATAACGACCGATAGGCCCATTAGCTGCAAAAAAACTCACGTTAGGTAGCCCAGGGCAGGTTTTTATTTGCTAATGCAAAAAATAGCCCATCAGTTAACCTCAAATATAAAATAGGCATACAAACAAATAAAAGGCAGAATGGAGCAGCCAGGGTCAAGTGCAGCACACATCAACAACCCCTGTAAGCCAGCCAACATCCAGGATGACCAGGACCTGGATGCCTCACTGGCCCTGCGCCTGGAGCCTGGATGCCTCGCTGGACCTGTTCCTGAAGCCTAGATGCCTCGCTGAACCTGCGCCTGGAGCACGGATGCCTTGCTGTACCTGCGCGTGGAGCCTCGAAGCCTTGCTGGACCTACGCCTGGAGCCTGTATTCCTCGCTGGACCTGTGCCTGGAGCCTGGATGCCTTGCTGGACCTGGGCCTGGAGCCTGGATGCTTCGCTGGACCTGCACCTGGAGCCTGGATGCCTCACTGAACCTGCGTCTGGAGCCTGGATGCCTCGCTGGACCTGCATCTGGAACCTGGAGTGGGATGTGGAGGAGCTGTGGAGTCGATGAGCCATGGCGGTAGACATTGAGGAGTGCAGATCGCCCATACCTGGTGGTGAAGTCTGGAAGGTTGCATGGAGACACATTGCTGACCTGTGTGAGAAGACAGCCTTGCGACCCTTGGAGCTGGTAATGGTAGAGGCGCTCCTGCACACCAATATAGTGAGTACCGCATTGCATAATACGATCCACCACTACACTGGGGGTCATGAAGGGGATTACAAATGCTATGTGCCTTCTCCCTGCATCACATGCCCCATGATGTTGGACTGGCTGTATGCTCTGGAGTGTGAGGCCCCTGTGCAATGCCAAACTTGTGCGGCGTGAGCGCTGCAACTACACGCCTAAGGTGGCCCTGCTGCATCAACTGCATCGGGAGGTCCACCAGAGGACTAGTCGGCAACTGCTATGCCCAGCCTAGTGAAATCACACCTGGCTGGGGCTCCTGCTGGCTGAGTCACAAATCTGGAGAGAGTGCAGTAGATTGGGCCACAGTATTAGTGTATAGGTAAGGAGAAGCTGGGACGCGTAGTGCTGGAAGGCCAGGGGGCGAGTCGTTCAGGCCTATCACACGTAGATGACACACCCCCAGTGGCTGCACTTTCACAGTGGTGGAAGAGCATTTCCCCACTGCCTCAAGCAATGCAGAACAGGAACAATCATTACATGCAGATTACTCAATCACTCAGGAGAATTGAAAGCACGCTGCTTACCTGTGAGTGTCTCAAGGCGCAGGGGGGGGGGGGGTCCGCAGATCTGTCAGCTGAAGAGCCATGTCTTGAGGGTCTTCCTGAAGGTGTTCAGGAAGGAGGTGTGTCTGATATATGCCGGTAGCTCATTCCAGGTCATGGCTGTAATGTGGGAGAAGGACCTTCCGCCTGCTCAGGCTCTGTGGATGCGCGGGGTTTTGGCTAGTGCGAGGTTGGAAGAACAGAAGTTTCTTTTGGGTACGTGGAAGGTCATTCTGTCTTTGAGGTATTTGGGTCCGTTGTGTAGGCATTTGTCGACATGAGTGAGGACTTAGAAGGTGACTCTTTTCTCCACTGGGAGCCAGTGGAATGTTTGTAGGCGTTGGCTGATGTGTTGATGCCGGGGGATGCGGAGGACAAGTCTGGTGGCGGTGTTCTGTCTGGAGTTTGCGGAGTAGGGACTTGTTAATGTTGGAATAGTGTGCATTTCCATAGTTCAGTCTGCTGGTGATGAGTGCATGGGTGACTGTCTTCATTGACTCTGGGGGATCCATTTGAAGGTCTTGCGGAGGATGCAGAGGGTGTTGAAGGAGCTGGAGGTGATGGTGTTAACCCGTCGGTTTATGGTGAGGGATGAGTTGAGTACGAAGCCGAGGTTTTGGGCATGGTCCGAGGGGGTAGGTGGGCTTCCGAGAATGGGCCGCCACCAGGAGTTGCTCCATGCTGAAGGGGTGGGTCCAAGGACAAGGACTTCTATCTTCTCGGCATTGAGCTCCAGGCAGTTGTCGGTGATCCAGACTGCGACGTCTTGCATACCCTTCTGGAAGTTAAGTCTGGCAATGGTGGGGACTTTGGTCAGGGAGAGGATGAGCTGGGTGTCATCAGCGTAGCATACGATGTTGAGGCTGTGTTGTCGGACAATGGCGGGAAGGGGAGAATGTGTAGATGTTGAAGAGGGTTAGGCTCAGAGATGACCCCTGTGGGACTGCGCAGGTGATTTACGTAGGATTGGAGAGGAATGTAAGTAAGTAAGTAAATGTATTTGTTTATTAATTAAAATCATTACAAAGAAGTACATATCAAGCACAAAGTCTGATTGAACATATACGGATAACAATGTCTTAAAATAAGTTGATCAACATTTGCTTAACCCTTTTCCAGTTAGAGACTAAAGTGCATTATACTAGTAACTAACAATAACCATTTGCCAATAACAGTCTACAATGACTGAATAAAGTGCAATGTGCTCTCAGCGACGAAACTAATGTGCATTGTGCTAGCAGCAAATATTAAAAGTATCACAATAGCAATTAGCAGCAAAAGAAAAGAGCAATTAGTAACTTCAGTTACAGATTGTCTGTAACTATTAGCAGCAAGGTATAAAGTGCAATAATTTTCAGTGACAAAGCCAAAGTGCATTATGCTAGCAGCAACACAATATGAATTACTGTATTAATTAAAAACTAATATATAATACAAAGCTCCTACCGATGATAAAGTGCACCTGTGCTGAATTCTAAAATCATAGAAAATAATTGTACATAATGTGCTAACCACAGCCATTAATTAACATTTTGAATTACAACATTACGAATGGTAAACTACAACGTAAGTTAAAATAGTTTGTACAAACTACAAGGATTACACAGATTCATAATGAATTAACAATATAATAAAATAGCCCACCTACTGCTGAAAAACAATAAAAAACATGATATCATTACCGTAGCTGATATATCATATACTTGAGATGTCAGCGCTACATAATTTCTCTTCCTTTTTTTTTTTTTAATTTTTTAATTGAAAATGTTTCCCCCATTTTCTTTATGACATGAGCAGGGCACATTAGATACAGTACATTGAAACATAGGATTATACACACAAATTCAAACAATCAAACAGAATCTAAACAATTTCTTAATTCTTTAAGAATCTGCTCCAGACTTCCATCGGATAAAGGGTTCCCAGATTTGCATACCCAACTTCTTACCCTTTTTTCCCTTTCTAGAGTATATGGCTGTTTCCAATTTTTGTATTGACATTACTTTTCCTAACCATTGGTGATATGATGGTGGATTAGGGTCTAACCAAAGAGAAGCCAGTAACAGTCTCAAAATCGCCATTGCCACGAATATAAAATTTTTACAATTCGGCTGTTCGACAACACTTATCCCCAATAACATAGTGGCTGGTGTTAACTCTATTGTTGTTGACATTGCCGCTTGAAAGAAATTCACAATATCCTGTTTCAATTTATCTAGGTGGGGACAAATTGCGAAGATATGTATCAGACCAGCATCTATACTTCCGCATCTAAAACATGTAGTACCTGATGTACCGCCCCACTGAGCAATCTTCGCAGGCGTATAATATAGATGGTATAACGTCTTATAGTGCTGGGCCTGAAGGGACGACGAACATAGCACTTTTCTCCCCATTTCCAATGACTCAGTGAAAATGTCCCCACCCGTTTCCAAATCTGAGGACCATCTGTCTACCCATTTCTCTAGATCATCTTTCTTTAGAATTGTCATTTCTAAATAGAACCTTTTAATAGTGCAATCGAAACCACTTTCTATAAGGTCCAACAGTATACTTCTTTCAAAGCCCAATGCACCCCCTTGTTTTTTCAAGAGACAACTTCTTATTTGGAGATATTTAAAAAAGTGTTTTGTATCCAGAGTAAAACTGTTTTGCAAATCCACAAATTGAAGCATGCCTTGAGAACCCATCATATCACCAACTTTTCTTATCCCCGACTATCCCACTCTTTAAAGACAGCTCCTGAGAAAACCTCGCTAGGTAAGGAAGGGTTATCCTTTAATCTGGTGTATAAATTAAACTTCCCAATTCCCACCTTCTTTGAAATCCCTTTCCAAATATTATATGCAGCCATTACTGTCTTAAAACGTGTTCTTTTGAAGTAGCTACCCTCCGTAAATATTAAAAATACATTTTCAGCGTTTATACTAAGAACCAAGCCATAAATTCCAAGCGACCCAAGCTTATCCCAACCCTCCATTTCGGCCCCTCCAATCAAACCTACCATATATTGCAGTGCTGCTGCCCAATAATATTGCTTTAAATCTGGTAATGACCAACCTCCTCTTTCCCGTGGGAGCGACATAAATCTCAATGCCCTCCGCGTCTTGCCTTTTGCCCAAACAAAATGATTGATCATTTGTTCACAAATTTTAAACCACTTATTGTCAACTAATAATGGAATTGCTCTAAAGATGTACAAAAATTTCGGCAATACCAACATTTTAATGATATTGACTCATCCTACTAGTGATAAATGGAGGTTCTCATATCGGTCAAGATCTTTCTTTACTTTATCTATTATTGGGGCTATGTTTTTTTCCACCAAGTTGTCAAGGTCAGCTGAAATATTAATACCTAAATAAGGCCCTTCCTGGACCACTCGATTGTCACCACAGATTGTCATGGAGTTTTTGATAATCTGCGTCTTTGTAGTGTTCAGGGTATAGCGCGAAACATGCCCAAATTTAAGAGCCTCCGCCTCTAACAGCCCTATCGCCTCCGTGGGGTTTGGTGTTATCACCGCCATGTCATCAGCGTAAGCGAGTATCTTACAGGGGCCCAGTAGTGTATTTAATGGGGAGATATCTGGGCATAGCTCTATCCTGCGGATTAGTGGGTCCATATACATGGCAAATAGGAGCGGCGAGCAAGGACACCCTTGCCGTGTGCCTCTCTTAATGTGAAATTGTCCCGTGATCCCCCCGTTAACTCTTAAAGCTGCAACCGGTTCCCTATACAAAGTCTGTAGGGCTTTCACAAAACCCCCCTTTATGCCAGCTCTTGTTAAGATGTGCCACAGATAGTCCCAGGAGACCCAATCGAACGCCTTCTCTGCGTCTAACAACATTACAGCCATCGGGTCTCCTGTGATCTCGGCGGCATCAAACAGGGTTATAACTTTCCGGGTGTGATGTGTCGTCCCTCTACCAGGAATAAAGCCATGTTGGTTACTACTAACTAAGGCACCGATTACCCCTGCGAATCTTGTTGCGAGTGCTTTCGAATATATTTTAGTGTCATTGTTTATCAATGTAATTGGTCTATAAGACCCAGGCTCAGTCGCCATTTTCCCCTTTTTTAGTATTAAAACAATATCTGCAGCACCCCAAGATTTGGGGATAGACTCCCCCGTTTGCGCAGTTTGGATCGTTCTAATTAGGTCCTGACCTAAGCTCCCCCAGAAAGTTTTATAAAACTCTAGAGGGAGTTGATCCGGGCCGGCAGCCTTTCCCGAAGGGAGATTGCCCATAGCTTCTTGAACTTCAATTTGATCCAACTGCTTCTCCAGCCCTTCTGCGTCTTCGATAGAGACTCTTTCAACCGGGATATTCTGAAGATATTCACTTATCTCTTCCGCGTTGCAGAAATATTGTTGATCATATAATTTCTGATAGAATTTCCTAAAGACTTCCCTTATTTCCTCCGAATCTGAATGTATGCTTCCATATTCATCCCGAATCTCCCTAACGGTACCAGATGCTGCTATCTGTCTAGTCCGCATGGCTAAAACATGTCCAACTTTTTCGCTATATTCGTAGCATCTCTCCCTTTTTATAGTGTAATACTGTGCTGCCTTATTCGCCAATTCCTCCTCAGCTTCGCTTTTTACCTTCATCAATTCTAAGATTGATTGTTCAGTCGATTCACCCCTTATTACACATTTATGGAACTGTTCCTCCGCCTCAAATAAGGCCCTCTCTAGGTTACTGTCTCTAAATCGTGCTAATTTCCGTTTGTATGCGCTAAAACTACATGTCTCTCCACGGACACCAGCCTTAAATGCGTCCCATACAACTCCTACTGGGGCACTTCCTCTATTATTCTCAAAGAACTCGCTAATCCATTTGGACATATGTTGTACATAATTATCATCCAAAAGGAGTGCTCTTTCAAAAGTCCAGGTCCTACTTAATCTAGTTCTCCCTTCTACCTTCATCGTTAAGAGTAAAGGATTATGATCGCTAAAAATTTGTGGTAGCCTTTCAATTTCTACTCTGGTTAATAGATCATTAGATACTAAGAAATAATCTAATCGAACACAGATACGATGCGGTGCAGAATAATATGTAAATCCTGTTTGGTCCGATCTAATACTACCCCAGACATCTTGCAAAATATTGTTCTCTAAGAGTTTAATCAATGCCTTATGCACTCTTTTCTTTCTACCTTTATAAGACCCTATCCCCAACCCATCTGCCCCATTGATGTTTAAGTCGCCTCCTATAACAACCTGAGGTGGCCATCCTGCTAATTCTGCATCTAAAAACTGCAAAATCTCTGGGTCATCCTGGGTCGAGCCATATACTGCCACCAAGGTTGTCCATACTCCATCTATTAAAACCTCGACTATTGCCCATCTGCCCCATTGATCTTCTAATTTTTTTCCAACTACCACATTTTTACTTCTTGAGAGAATAGCTACCCCTCTATTTTTCGCCCGAGCTTGGATCTTGCTATTAAATGGAACCCTAGCTGATTGAGACAGAACTCCTGAGTACTCATTACATGAGTTTCCTGTGAGAATATGTAATCTACATTCATCTGGCGCAATCGAATAGCTATCTTCTGTCTTTTTTGGGCATCATTTAACCCACAAACATTCCATGTTGCAAATCTAAGTGTCATAGCTGAATTTAATGAAACTAACAACCGGGTGCCAACTGATAATAACTAACTTAACAAATGTATTCTTCCCTACTTTACTTTCAGGTGCTATCTTGGCACTCTTTTGCCTTTCGATCCAAAACATATACTCATAATTCCAGCCTATATCAAATTTTTCTTCTCCAACACTTATGTGCCCTGCCCCTTTTCCCCCCCTCCCCCACCCCTGACTGCCCTCCCGCAGACACCCGTCCCCCCTACGGGCAATTAGGTCGAAAGGACCTATGTCTGACCAACACTGCCGACAGGGTGTCGCACCCTCCCTCCCCCTGATAATCACATACCATAGGTTTCTCGCATGGTGCCCCCCTTGTGTTGCTAATGAACCTCAACAAGTCTCCCCCAATGTGCCCTAAACCAGTCAGCAGACCCCAATACACCCCCCTTACTACCAATACCAATGTGCTACGATATACACCATGACTCCGATATATACCGACCCCTATCCTTAGTCCGTCAGTAAAGTAAAAAGGGCAATACAAAAAAAAAATGTTGTTTTTTTTTGCTTGCAAGATATACAAAAAAGAAAATAAATATTTCAAGGAAGCAGAAAACAAGTAGGGAAACAGTGAACACTACTGTTGCTTAGTATAATATATTCTCTTCCCTTTCTACTTCTTCCGAGAAATGTCTCGGATAGCCACCGCTTGATGGTCATGCTCTACAAACTCTTTATCTTGTGCCTTATGTTTGCTCCTGGTCTCACGCAAGAAACTTAGGTACTCATGGGCCATAATTTCAGAATGAAAGACCCTGAAGTTTCCATTTAGCCCAACCTTCAGCCGTGCTGGGAATAGAAGGTAGGCCTCACAACCAATATTCTGAAAGGGAGTAATCATTTGCCTCATCCGCCATCGCCTTTCCACCGTGGTATGACAAAAGTCAGGGCGGGCAAAAAAAACAATATCCTTATAGGTACATCTAGCCTGTGGTTTTGCCTTGGCGATAATCTCTTCACGGAGTAAGAAATTCCCCACATAAATCAGTATTGCGCGTTGCTTGCCCTGTGACTCTTTCCGTGTCATCGGGAACCGGTGTGCCCGCTGAACCTCATGTTCCCAGTCCCATGAGGCCATCTCGGGGAAAGCGCCCTTTAGTAACTCAATCACAAATCCTCGTACATCCCCCCCTCCTTTCCTTCCTGTACACCAAGTAACCTGACATTATTACGTCTCTGTCTATTTTTGGATTCCTCCAATTTCCAAAGTATATCGGTTGTGGTCTTGTCCTGGTCTCTCTTGACGTCCTGAAGTTTCACCACGTCGTCCTCCAATTTACCCGTTCTCGCCTCCACCTCAGATACCCTCCCAACCACTTCCTCGTACATTTTATTTATCTTGTGGAGTAAGGATTGAATTTTTTTATTGGCATGTCTGGCTCTTCTACTTGCCCTTTGGCTCTCAGCTCGAGCCTCATCCTGTATTTGTTTTAGGGTAGATAATAGAACTTCAAAGTTAGAAGCATTTCCCTCAGGGCCCTGAGGATTAACTTCTTTCGTGCCCATAGTTGTATCAACAGTCTCCACCGTAGATGGTGTACGGCATTCTAATGTATTGTACTCAAGCTTTTTCGCAACTGATTTCTCCGAACCCCCGTAAGTTGCTCTAACCGGGTGTTTTTGCTTAGGAATATTTCTTTTAGTCTTACTCCTACGCTTGGTTTTACTCTTAAGTGCCGGTTTGGTCGTTTCTCTGAAAGCGGGATTTTGAATTGCCTTAGGGCCCTTTTGTACTGTCTCGTACTCCAGGTCGATAGAGTCCATATCCTTGTCCATAGGGGATGAAGCACTGCCCCTTCTGTCTCTTTATCCGTATCTGAGTCATCACAAGATTCAGAGCTCACAGATGTTTCCAAATCTAAGTCTGAGGCTGACATAATATCCGAGTTGGTGCTCACGCTCTCATCCTCATCATCTGCCTCATCATTGCCTGTATAGAAAACATCCTCACCAGGAGAAGCCAAAGTTGATCCCAATAAAGCTGGTATATTTTTGCTGGGGTTATAAGCTACACTCGCATTTAAAATTTCATTTGCGGTTTTCTTCCCCCCTGCATTCACCAAATCAGAGTTTGTATCTTTATCTCCATCCTGCCGAGTCAGCTCTAATGTTAACTCTGGACTTACAACTGTATGCCCACACTTGTCTGCTCGTTGTAGGTCAACACGAGCATCATCATCAACTTGCTTGATAACAGATGGTATACCTGGCTCTGTCTCTTTAAGTGAGCCCTCCTTCTCCATGTCTCCTACCTTTGAGCTCCCAGCCCCGCCCCCGGCCCCGGGCGGATCCGTAGAAGAGCCTGACAATCTCAAGGGTTCTGTAACTTCCCCACTGCTCACGGGCTCAGTCGAACAAGGCGCCTCTCCAACTGCACTCGCCAGGCTACCCTGCCGTTTCCCCCCAGCCACACTGCAGAGGGAAACCAGTGACGGGACCACAAATCCTCGAAGCAAAGCCGGCTCCAGTACCGGCTGTACACTCGGTAAGGGTAAGGGTAAGGGTGAGAATGTTTCCACTATGGTGGTTTGACGAAGCAGAGTCTCTCTCCGCACTGTCTCGCCAGCGGAAATCTGCGTCTCGTTGCATTTTTTAGAGATAGTCATCATTTTTTTTTCTCCGCTTCTTTTTCACGAAGTTTGCGCATTTTGTTTTCCTTGGCTGCCTCTCGCCTCTGTTGTGCTTTTGTTCTCACCTTTCCTCTCAAATTGGAGGCAGAATCTATCTATCTATCTATCTATCTATCTATCTATCTATCTATCTATCTATCTATCTATCTATCTATCTATCTATCTATCTATCTATCTATCTATCTATCTATCTATCTATCTATCTATCTATCTATCTATCTATCTATCTATCTATCTATCTATCTATCTATCTATCTATCTATCTATCTATCTATCTATCTATCTATCTATCTATCTATCTATCGATCTAGCTATCTATCAGCTAGATAGCTAGATTATCTATCTATCTATCTATCTATCTATCTATCTATCTATCTATCTATCTATCTATCTATCTATCTATCTATCTATCTATCTATCTATCTATCTATCTATCTATCTATCTATCTATCTATCTATCTATCTATCTATCTATCTATCTATCTATCTATCTATCAATCTAGCTATCTATCAATCTAGCTAGCTATCACGTTATCTAGCTATCTATCTAACTACCTAGCTATCTAGCTATCTAGCTATCTAGCTAGCTATCTAGCTATCTAACTTTCTGTCTATCTACCTATCTAGCGATATATCTAGCTATCTATCTAGCTATCTAGCTATCTAGCTATCTAGCTATCTAGCTATTTATCTAGCTATCTAGCTATCTATCAATCTAGCTATCTATCAGCTAGATAGCTAGATTATCTAGCTATCTAGCTATCTATCAATCTAGCTATCTATCTAGCTATCTAGCTATCTAGCTCGCTATCTAGCTATCTATCAATCTAGCTATGTAATTTCTCTTCCACTATAAAGATGAACTGGACAAATTGGTGAATGCTATGAATATTAACACCTCGTAAACAAAGAATAATTGCCGTTCTACAAGTTCTAACCCCGATTTCTTTAAATATAGGCTTTAAAACAACTTCCGCTCCTGAAGCAGTTTTGGACATAGCATTACAATGTGCAGTAAGGTTTCATCACACAGCCCACAAAGCCTTCAAATTTTCGATGACCATTTATACTCCCATTTTGGGGTTCCATCTTTGGTTGGATATATGCCGAAACTTAGTAGCATACATTTCTTTTTGATCAAGGGTTTAAAATGAAAAAGCAAATAAGGATGGACTAACAATTTGTCAAAGGAGTTAGCTATAGACCAGAAGTGTATTTTTTTCCTTAGTTCATCTTTATCCATTATTTCTGACAACAGAGCAGCAGTTAGGTTAATTTATTTTGTATAATCCGATTTACTCCTCACTTCATCTACTAAATTTGGGCATTCAAAATTACATAGACACTCAGATAAATAACCCTACCAACTGCTCGAATATTCATCCGTCAAAATCTCACGCCAGCACGCATTTGCTAACGTACCCTCATCAGCTCGAGATAGTGCCAATAAAGTTTTTAAATATGTTGCTTGTATGACCAATAACTGTTTTCTCAGTCCGTATTCCAGCCTTAAATTGGAACAAGAAATCTGTCTGGGAATCCTAAAGACTGATTTATACGTCCTTACTTCTATGTCGTCAAGCAGTTTCGCATCCTTGCCTCGAAAAATTATAGAACCGTAGTCCAAGGATGGAATAAGCTTTACTCTCATGTCTTTCAGCAAGTGATCGTATTTGGGGCATAATAGCTTATCTCTTAGTTTTCTGAAGGCAAAGGCTAGTGAAGTACCTTTCGCCTCTAAATTATTAAAATGCTGCCTGAATGACAAACCATCATCAAATGTGATTCCCAAATATTTATATGATTTTACACATTCTATAGCCAAACCATTAATATTCCATTCCTTTACTCCCGGTTTACCTTTTCCAATTGTCATAATTTTTGGTATTTTTGTTTTAATTGTTAAACCGTTTTTTATAACATATATATTAAAGCAGTATATTAGTCTTTTTAAACCTATAACAGTTTGGCTTAACAAAATGGTACCGTCTGCGTACTGTAAATATTTAATCTCTTTACCCATCAGAGAAGGGGAGTGTGAAATTACATCATTAAAATGGGCCGGCTCGATCGGACATAAATAAATTAAAAAGGCAAGGAGCCAAAACGCATCCTTGTTTCAAGCCAACAGTAGTTTCAAGGCGACGGGTGGTGTGTCTACCATCGCCAATTTTGATCTGTACCCAAGTATCGGAGTATAATAATTTGATCATTTTAGAAGTGTTTCTGATATACCCCAATTATTTAACTTCAAATAAAGCGTGTATCTGGGGTCAGAATCAAAAGCGGCTTTTAAGTCAATGAAACAGATGTACAATTTTTGTTTCCTACATTTTGCTCTTTCGCCTAATAATGTCAATAAAATCAAATTAGTGAGAGTTGATTCTCCCTTTCTAAAACCAGTTTGAAGGTTTGGAATCAGTTCTTCTCTTAGAGCCCACGACTCTAACTCTTCCAACAAACAACTTGCAAATATTTTCGCATCTAAATCTGTAAGTGTTATTAAGCAATAATTTGCAGGATTGCCCTGGGTTCCGCTTTTATAAATTGGCTGAATAATGCTTCCCTGCCATGATTCCGGGATACAGCCAAATTTAAGAACTTCATTAAAAAGGAGCGTTAATAACTCTGGCCAATTCATATTTTAGCTTTAAAAACGGCATTGGGGATTCCATTGGGGCCAGGCGCTCCATTAGATCTAATCTTGAATAGGACTTTTTTTACTTTATCAACCGACCATGAATCAATGTCAAGGGTGCATAGTGAATGACTGGCTCTTGTGAGAAGGCCCCCTTCTGCTGACTCCGGTTGGCAATGATGTTGATAGCATTTACCATCATCGCACTGGGGGCCTTGAGTAGCTGTTTTCAAATTATTAAAAAAGTTTACCCAACTTAATTCATCAATGTTAGCACTGTTACTTCTAAAATTAAAATTTTCTAGATTATTAATAATACACCACAATAGACGCGAGACCTTCGACTTGCATGCGTAATGAAGTTTGGACCAAGTCTCTTCGTAATACGATTGTTTAGCCCTCCAGATTTCATTCTTATAACCCCTTTTTAGGTCTTTGATTTTAAGTGACATTGAAAAGTACGATGACCCTTTTGCTTTTCTAAACAATGATCCTATTGTTTTGTTAAGGGTTCTTTTCAAGTACAGTAAGCAATGGGAAAACCACCCAGGATTCTTCGGATTTAGAATAATACCCCCGTGGGTTCCTGTTTAGAAAATGTATCCAAAAGAGAATCACATAGGTAAGGCCAGAGAGCAACCATCGAGTTCCCTTTGGAATTAGCTAAATGAGCATCAAGAATTAGATGAGAAAGGAATTCCAAGATATCTTTCTCAGTTTTATCGCTCCATATCAGCCTTTTAAGATTAAAACCAGTGGGGGCTATTCTAAGTATTCTGGATTCAGGTAAATGATCAAAAGGGAAATTAAAAGAAATTATTTGGGGATTATGGTCACTCTCAATCATTGGAACTATCTCATAACTTTGGACTAAATCAGAAAGTTTATCTGACAATATCGTATAGTCTATTATAGATGAGCTACCAGATTTGTTAAAGGTAGGGGTATGCTCTCTATCATGCATGATCGGTAGATTATATTTTATAAACTCACAATTAGACCATTGAGATAGGAGTTCTGACTGAATTGCCCGCTTTTTGTACAGGACTTGATGAGAGTTAAAATCACCAGATATGATCATCAGTGAGTCCATGTGATCGTAATATAGCACTTTCACCATTTCTCATACTTGAATAAGTTGCAAGTTAGCCTTTTTTCTAACTTAAATAAACATTTAAAGAAATTAATGATTTTCTACCAATTAGTTTAATGCACTGTATCCATTTGACCTGAAGGTCAATCTCGAAATGCTCAACATCAAGATTTAAGGAGACATATATAGAGAGACCACTACTTGGCCGACCGTAAACGGCCTCCCGAGATGCCACATTCAAATATTCAAAATAGTCAGTGGCTCACTACACATATTCCATGTCTCTTGCAGAATTAACATATCAAAAGTTTTTTAAAAACCTACCACATTAACATCCTCAATAAGAGATTTAAAACCATTCGTATTCCAAGAACAGAGTTTAAAAGAAGTTGGAACTTTGTCTAGAGCGGGCCGGCATCAATCAATCTTAACTGGATTTACACTTGTTAATGTTGAAGGGAGCCAACTCCAATCTTCAACAGGCACGGAGGCTAACTTTAACTCCTCACAGATTCATGAACCTGGCTGAAAGCTCCTGATTTTAATGCCACGTGGTGCATTTAGCTCTAATGATGGGTCTGAGGCACCTTTCAATACTCCAACATGAGCTGCCTTCATTGTTTTTAGGATATTCTTCTTTACAACCGGACTACTCGATGACTTGATCGGAATTAAAGGAGTTGGGTATTGTAAACCTTGAAATCGCCATACCTTAATACCCCAATTTTCAAATCTATTAGCATTGTCCATTATTTTACTAACAATGTCATCGTTTAGCCAAGTCGTAATCGTTATCTCCCTAGAAATGTTGCCACTATCTTTCTTAAACCCCACAAAGTCCAGATCTTCAGATACTACATCTTTAAGTTCTGGAATTGCATTTAATAGTTTCACAATGTTTCCACGATTCAAAATATCGTAAGTGCCTCTTGTAGAATAATGGGGACAAAAAACCATTTTCTCTTTTCAGCCATCACATCGGAGGTTACTATATCGTCCCTTACTCTCGCATCAGCTAATACCCTCATCCCAGTACTAGGGGACAAAACAGAGACCGTCAAATTATTTCTTTCAACCCATTCAGGCGGCATTAAGACCTGTATAGGTGGACGATCCTCCTGTTCCTTCATATTGCATGGGAGAGGAATGTGATGTACACTTTTCTCGTTTAAAAGATTTTGGTTCTGAATACAGGGTCGATCAGATTGATCATTCCTATTACGTTGAGGTTGGATGGGATTAACTTTTTGTCTCGTTAGAAATATTTTGAATTCCATGTTGGACTATCCGTTCATCTCTAGATTGTACTGTCCCTGCCTCCCCTAGGTTTATTTCAGGCTGAACTTTAGGCCCTACTATAACTTGAATCAAGTTTTAGGTGTTCTGATTGTTGATATTCTGATTTCTATACTGGAAATCAGTTCATTACTAGTCTGAACTTGCCCTGCCATCCCCAAATTTGTTTGGGCTTGAATTTTAATCCCCGCATTCGGTTCGGGCTCCTCAATCATCACACTGTTAACGACATGACTAGTTTATTTATCCTTTATGCCAACTTCAGGATCTTTCATTGATCTAAAAATTGGGAAGAGGGCCTTAGATTTAAGATTTGTGGTTGTTTCGAGACTCTTCATTACTATCTCACTATGGAGTTTTTTTTCCCGTGCTGATTTATTATGGGTTTTTCTTAACCTTTTTCTCGCCCGTTTTGATAACACCTCAGGCTCTGGGATAACTGGTGATTTTGTACTTGCTTTGGGTCAAATCATATTCGACTCATATTTTTTCTTAATGGTTGTGGTTTGGGTGGGCTCAGCAACAACACTGATGTTTTCATCAACTATCAACTGAGCTTTAGTTTTTTTTACTTTAACTTTAAATCAAGGAATGGGAAAGTTTTGGAAATTGGGAGTTATTGGCCACATTTACCGGATGGTTTGTCCTGTCCAAAACTAAGATATTTCTACTACGTACTGCTTTTCCACAGACAGTATGGTTATCTTTATTCACCCACCCAACTATAGCAGGGCTAGTTTGATTCTTTGTTTTGCCCAATAATTTACAAAGATCTTCACGGCCTTGACAACACCCACATGACGATGGGTTTCCTGGATCATCATTCCCTTGAACTTTTCTACCTGACAACAATTTTTCCTCGTGAACCATAGAGCTGACAATTAAAGGTAAATCAGAAATTTTGTCGATCAGTTGAGCACATGTGCAAGAAATTAACTGGCTTTCTTTATCTGCTTGTACCTTAGAAATCAGCTTGGTTAGTTGCAAAAGCTTTGCGTTGATTCCTACTACATGTGTAGCAAGTGTATTTAAGATATCCACCTGGATGTCTAGCTTGTCCGAATAAAAATTAAGGGCATTAGTAATTGAGCCCATAGTACTTAATAGGCAATCCCATATACCTCGCTCAGGACTATTTACATTATTGTCCATAGCACCTGATCTGGCCTGAAAATTATCATCAAATTTTGTTAATAAAGATAAATCAACTATTTTAGATGAATTACATTTATCATTTACATTAACATTGGGGGTGTTACACCTACCAGCCGCACCTGGAACCAATAATGATTTGTTAATAGTAAAACTATTCTCCAAAATTATACTCGACTCACCAGTTTCACCAATTGTTCGATTGGACTTGATACTAATTCATCCAGAACAAGATTTGTTCTACCCAAACCCCTTTTGTTATTTAACTCGTCAACAATAGGCTCTGACACCGTAACCACGTCACTCATATTATGGATCGAACAGGAGGAAATATCAATTACTGATCCAGAAGCTTTTACAGGTCTCCACCTGTCTGGTACTTGGTGAATCATCCACCACAATTGACTCTGTAGGATATACCACGGTATTATGAGAATGAATTTGTACTTGCGTCTGCAGCTGACCAGAAGGTACCAATAAATGTTTAGACGGCGGAGGCACTACTTCATTTACAGTCTTGTCTAACTTTAAACTCATCTCCTGAGAACCAGCAACTTTGTGCAGATTAACTACTTCTGAAACGGTTTTAGGTTCTATTACTGCACAGGAATGGGCACTTTTTATACTCCTCTCTGGGGAGCCAGCCACTTCGCACGAATTTACAACTTCTGAAGAGATTTTAAACACCATTAATTCACATGGCTGAACACATTTTACACCCAATGGTGATGATAATAGAGGGGGTAATCCATAATCACTGACAGACTCAATATTTTTAAATGATTTTTTTGGTTGTTTTTGAAACTGATTATGATGGTACTTAAAAAAGAAACTCCTAATAGATGGTTGAGTGTCTGTCTTTAAGCTCTTATGGACCTGACCGGAAGTTATAGAGTTTATAGAAGAAGAGACCAATTCAGCGGACTCATTCAAGTGTTCCCTTGATGAAACACTAACTCCACTTGCGCAGCTTGCTCTGCTGCCCCCCTCATTTTTTTTAAACTGCTTAGAATGGGACCCCACATTAATCGACTCCTCAGACTTCTTAGATTGGGACCCCACTTTAATCAACTCCTCAGACTTCTGGCGCTGTTTTAATTTTGGCAGAGCCCCAAGCTGATGGCCCGATCTCATAATCTACCGTCTCCTGACTGGGGGTGCCGAAGATTACAATAACGGTTAACAATACCAGATAACAACACCAGATAGTGACGAAGGTAATAACAAAGCAAACCGAGTAAGGCTGACTTCCAATGGTAAAGCTCACACCTCACTTCTTTAGCCAAACTCAAGAGTCAAAATCACCCTTGCAGGTACCCCCTTTTTAGTTGATCCCCTTGATTGACAATGTGCGACGACTGTTCAAATCTTTTTTTTTCTACAGTAGTCCCAGCATGGCACGACTACCACGGAATCCTTTACTCAGGCGTGGCCACCGCACAACAATACTTGGAACTTGGAACTTGTTCTCCGCTGTATTCAGCAGCCGGTATTCAGCAGTTGCCGGTCTCTTGCAGATGCCTGGCCCTCGACCTACCCTGGCTCCTCGGCTCTCGGCTCCTTCGCCTTACCGCCTTTCCATTGCACCGCAGCTTCCTCCTTTACATTGGTGCCCGGAGGTTTGGCGATCTGCGTTCGGTGATTCTCCCACGATTCACGTTCCGCTCTGCTCTGCTCCGCTCCGCTCCAAACTGCAGCGCAGATGATGTTAATTGATGTTAGCAGCTCCTGCTGCCTTGAGATTATTATTGGTGGCTTCTACTACTTTTGTTATGGCTTTCCTAGCTCTGGCGCTTTAAATTGCTGCTACTCCTGCTTTTAAACTTGAGGTTCGCAGATTTAGATTGACGTTGCCCCCGCGCCTGCTTGCTGTTGGCGGTGGAGGTGGCGGTCGCAATACGGTCGAAATGCAGTCTCTGACCGGAGCCGATACCAGCTGCCCCCCACGCCGGTCCTCAGCGTCCACAGGGCGTCCGGAGGTAGTACCGGGCTGGCGGGCGGGACACAGCAGGACACAGCGTTTTTTTCACTGCAGCTTATCCCCGGTAGATTTTTCCAGTCATACGGCTGGTGGCTTGCGATTGCCGTGCCTCCCTCTCTCACCGCTTGCTTACCCCCCGTTCTCCTGGCACTCCTGCTACGCCCCTGGGTTGCTCAGAGAGTGTAATAGACAAGGCAAATATTGGTGGGGGTGCCAAAAGTCGAGAGCAGCAGCTCGATGTCCTCCCGCTCACAGACAGCTCGCAGCGGCCGCAGGCGGTCCACAGGATTCCTGAAGAGACACTGCGCAGACTGGAGAGGAATGGTGGCAGTCTGATCATTTGGCTTCTTCCGGTGAGGAATGATCGGATCCAGTCTCAGGCTGTTCCTTGTATGCCAGCGTTGTGTAGTCTGGCAATTAGTGAGCAGTGGGAGATGGTGTTGAAGGCCGCTGAAAAGGTTGAGTAGGATGGGGCCTACAGAGTGGCCTTGGTCCGAGAGGGTGTGGATGTCGTCTGTGGCGGTGAGTAGGGCAACAGGGTGTTTGTGCATGGAGCGCAGGTTGAGGAGGATGCATCTTAGGGTGTCGCCGGTGCTGGCGTCGGCCGTGTTGGAGGCGGGGGGTGGTTAATGTCTGGCAGCAGTGGAGGCAGGAGAACTGGCCCTGGGTCATGTTTGGCAAGGCCTTTTAGCAGTCTGTGAGTTTTCCGGGGATGAGTGCATGGAGGGTGGGTGTGCTGTAGCAGTGGGTGGCTGGAGATCCAGGGTTCATGGCGCTGGGCGCTGATGGGCGCAGACGTGCTTGCCGCAGGCACGCCAGCGTTGTACCCGCTGTGCATGACCATGCAGCAGCCTCTATTTAGTAGGGGAAGGGGGAGGAACGATCAGCTGGGAGGTGGAAACGGGCAAGGACAGGGGGTGGGGCCGCCGGGGGAGCAGCGGTGGGAAGTGGGAAGCGCAGGCTTAGAGAAGCCAAAAAAACAGATTTAAAAGGGAAAAACTGTAGTGTAGTTCCTATTTTCCCAATAGGCTCTGCGCATTGGAATAACATAAACAGCAGTGTAGACGTAGGACTGAGGCCATCTAGGTCTCTACTGACTATGTTAAACTTAATTTAGGTTTGCGCCAGCTAACTCAGAGGTCACTGGAAACTTTCGTGAATGAATAGGGAGGGATGAACTTCCCTGGCTCAGACTCATTCAGTTTCCGACAACCGCATAAACATGACAACTTTGCTCCCTCAGAATAAGAGTGTATCTCTAGAGTCGTGTGAAAACAATAGACAGCTATTTCCCTCAGTCAATCGTGCATACTTAGTTTCACCAGAGTGCAGAGAAATAGAGAGACAGGCATTTTCAATAAAAGGTGTTGTTTATTGAGCAGTCTTCTTTCTCATGCAAGAGAAATGAATTGCCACAATTGCAATACTTATCATAAAGTAAAGTGCGTACAGTAAAGGTAGTATTAGGAAATAATACTGTAAAAGCATTGATATGGTTTCTTAGCCATATGATACTTTAAAATGGATAACATATATACATACATAAATACATTGACTAACGTACTCAACTGGTGCTTCTAACTAAGCCTACCCCGGTGTACGTGACCTAAGCCTAATACTTAGGAAGGGATGAGTAAGTAGCAGTTTGAGTTAAGTTGTTTAAGATTGTTTTGCCAAGAATCTGCATCAAGAATTCTCTTAAGGGTTTAGTCAGCTCCGTACCTTGGTAATAGAATGTGGGAGGTCTGTTATCTCTTTCCTCAGGACTCAATCTCCCAGCAACCCGCAAGGGTAGGCTGGAAACACCGGAGCTGGATTTTCTCAGCTGGAGAAAAAGACAACGTCTCTCTCAGTGCATCAAACGGGAGGGCGGCTTCCGTGGGCTCTCGCATCAGCTGGGCTCTCAGGCAAGTAGATGGCCGCTCTGCTCCAAACAACTGTGTGTTTGCTTAAGGCAACTGTTGGTATTTTATACCTGGAAGGTGCCGGGTTTGACGTAAGGTTGGACATAAGACGTCACTAAGAACTAACAGTTCTTTCTGGACTTCAGGAGTTCTTGTTCAAATCAAAACAAAAGCAGGGGGGATTTTCCCGGGCTGCTGGAGGCTTGGTTTGTTTAAAGAACGCATTGTGCTTTCTAGGAGTCGATGGGAGTAGCCGTGCTGTGCTTTGACTGCATGGGCTATTACTGAATATGGATCTGATTCTTATGCCTTTATCAGGATATTATTGATTATAACCTCACAAGGGCATAAATCGGGAATATTGAATTAGGGTCCTAGATATAAACACGACACCCACTCCACGGATTGATGTCCATCATTACTAAAAAACTAAGCAATAGTAAACATTCAACGATGCATGTGTGTTTTCCGACCCACCCCAAAATACATATTTCGCATTTGAAATGGTATAAGGTAAATACATGAAAATGAGTGTTGGTACAGTACGCTTTTCAAGCAGTGTCATCATTCAGATAAATGCATATATATCAGCTGAATGAATTGCGAAAATTACACATGAAATGGCTCTGAATACAGAAAAGAAGGTCGAGACCATTCCATCACATATTTTTACAAAAATGCAGTATATGTGCTAGAGGCTGAGGTAAAATATTGTCTCTAGTATCCTAAAAATAGAAGCTCTGTTCTCTAAGAATAGTTCTACTTTAAGCAGAGTACCATGTGCCAAAAAAAGTAAATATTTTGGAAAATGGACAAAAATAATTTCGCTTTCAGGGGAATAAATAGTTCCAAATATTTTCTGTAGCTTTGTTTATTAAAACTGAAGGCCAAAGTCAGAGTTCAGGGAACGCTGTGTGCTCATTGTTTTTATTAAGAGTTATTCTCGTTGACTGAGAACATTATTTCAGACAGACCCGCAAAAAATTGGTCTACAACATCAGGTGAAAGTTTGTCCAAGTTCGAAAATACTGCAACTGTGCAGTTCTCTGCGTGATTGCTATCATCGATGTTTGGATCAGCAATGCTTACAGAAGGTTGTACCTGTTTGGTGCTGCTTTCCTCTCGTACCTCACCGCCACCTATTCATAGTGGTGAAGTCTCAACGAATGCCGTCATCAGAATCGGTAGCCGCTGGGGACAACACGATGCATGAGTCGTAACAGGACCTAGCAAAGTATCGATATCCATTGGTACTGCTGATTGTAGTGTAAGACAGACGTCCAACACGCATTCTTCTCCGCACAGCAGACATCGAAGCACAGGTATGATGGAATCTTGCGAGATCGGTCTGAATGAAAGAAACCAGGTTGTACTCACATCTCTTAGCCGGGCCAATCCAAGGACCTTAGTGATACGGTCTCGGTATCGTATTGCTAGGATCGTTTCTTCCATCGTTGCTAGAGTCTTGTCTGTAGATTGGCTTGCCATATCGGTGCAGAAGGAGCAAAAATAGAATTCCTGCCACGAGTCCCAAGATTAAGGGTAGGCCGCCAAAGACAGAATGGACAAAATTCGGGAAGATGCCCAGAACTGTTTCAAAGGGTGCTAAGAGTCCCGAAAAAATTGTCTTAAATACATGTGCGATACCACTGGTATCAGACATGTTTAAGATTTGGCTTAGTATTTCTACGAAATGCACGGGGCAATTTGTCAATAAAAGGGAATGTATCTCTGCCGATGTCCTTGCCACTTGCAGATCATACATTTCTTTTGATGACGTTAAAGGCACAGTTGTCTGTAAAAGAATAGACTTCATTCTGCTTAAAGTATCAATTCGAATAGAAGAGATATTCAACGAAGGCCATAACGCAGCCCCCATATCTGGATTGCTGTGTGGATACAATACTTGCATACAGCAAACGGCCCTGGAAGTTACAGTTGTCATATAGGCTTTTCCTGGCAGCATGCCACAACAGGTGTGGTCACTTATTAAAATGTAACTGCCGTTAGAAAGTGGTCTAAAAAATTGCTCTATCCGTTTTGCAGGCGTGCCATGCAGGTGACATGAAAGTTTATTTGAAGACCCTTTGCAGGCTCCATGCAAATTAATACCTTGACACAGAAGTGTACCGCTTAGTGATTTTTTACAATTTTTTCCACTAAGAAATACCTCCTTGTTCCCTTCACTATAACATCTTTGTGTATAAGGTAAATCCCAGGTTGATTTGATGTATTCTTTACCCATCCTTTCATACTGGCCTGCAGGTATATACTCTTGGCAGTATTTAAACTGGAAAGTTGTTATCGGAATTGTAATCGTTCCGTGTATTATCCATTCAATGACAGGTCTCTCTGACATTGTCAATGGTAATCTCTCAAGTTTTTCAATGCTCAGAATCGTATAGTCTGCTCCTTTTTGTGCCAAACTAATTTGTTTATCAGTAAGGTTAAAGATACCGAATAATGACATAGGGCCCGATTCACAGAATTAACTTACTACTTTTGGCATTCACAGAATGCACTTACTACTTTTGGTATTCACAGAATGAACTTACTAATTTTGGTATTCACAGAAGTTAGGACTACTAACTTTAGGACTCCTAAATGCCTTCTGTGAATACCGAAAGTCTTAAAATTAGGATTTTTCTCAATTTAGTAGTAGTAAAGTTAGGACTACTAACTTTAGGACGCCTAAATGCCTTCTGTGAATACCGAAAGTCTTAAAATTACGATTTTTCTCAATTTAGTAGTAGTCAAGTTAGGAGTCCTAACTTTACTACTACTGAATTGAGAAAAATCCTAATTTTAAGACTTTCGATATTCACAGAAGGCATTTAGGAGTCCTAAAGTTAGGAGTCCTAACTTTACTACTACTAAATTGAGAAAAATCGTAATTTTAAGACTTTCGGTATTCACAGAAGGCATTTAGGCATCCTAAAGTTAGTAGTCCTAACTTTACTACTACTAAATTGAGAAAAATCCTAATTTTAAGACTTTCGGTATTCACAGAAGGCATTTAGGCGTCCTAAAGTTAGTAGTCCTAACTTTACTACTACTAAATTGAGAAAAATCCTAATTTTAAGACTTTCGGTATTCACAGAAGGCATTTAGGAGTCCTAAAGTTAGTAGTCCTGACTTCTGTGAATACCGAAATGAGTAAGTTAATTCTGTGAATACCAAAAGTAGTAAGTGCATTCTGTGAATGCCAAAAGTAGTAACTTCATTCTGTGAATCGGGCCCGTTGTGTTGATTAAACGCCATGGTACGTAGCCTGAACGCAGATTTTGCAACGTCCAACCAAGCTGTACAATAGAACGTAATTGAGACTGACCATGTTGTAACATTAGTAAGTCCTGCTCTATTATATCAAAAGCAGATGATACAATGCTGTCCAGTGAATATATTCTGGAGGACAGAGTCGTTAACCTATTGTCCTCTACAGAAAGTGATTTTTCCAAATTTATACGATCAATTTCTCGTATTTTTTCTGCTGTCTCAATTTGCATTACTTTCCAAGCTTCGTTATACGTAGCGTATATACGGGCCGCTATGAAACGTTTTTGACGCTGTTTGCGTGGTCCCAATATGAAATCTCGCAAGTCAGCACCGTCTTTAAGTAAAGTCAAGTGTTGCTTAATTTCAGCCAGTGTGGATTTCTCTAGCCACTCAAGGCATAGTTTCCCTACACTGTATGTTGTAACTATCCCTGGATGTTGTCTCTGGGAGTATCTAGGGTCTGGTCTGGTCATTTTGAACCCATGCGTTTTGTTCAGCAATCTATCTTGACAGTTATTCGTGTCTGTTGGCCAGATCAACCACTTTTTCCAATCAGGATGTGTTCTGTTTTGGTGTAAAATATGGGATACGTCTATCTCCACATCTGTAGTGCTGTCACTATCAGTTATGGGTTTCGGAAAAGACGGTGTATTTAAGTCTTTTATCTTAGCTAGGCCAAAACAAGTAGTTTGATGAATTGTGTCATTCAAGAATATCATTTGTTCTGGGATCATGCAGGCCCTAAATAATGCTTCTAGGCCTTGTACTTGCCAATCTTTGGAACCCCAGGTCGTTTTTTTTTCAATGGTGTTTTTCCAAAATTCGAAACCAAATGTAGACGTTTTGTCATAACATTTTTCAGAATAAATCAGTTTAGTATTTGTCAACATTGTTTTCATTCCTGTCCTAGTTAACATTTTAAAATAAAACGTTTCTGGATTACTGTTATTAAACCCTGAGAAGTACTGGAATTTCTCATAAAATGTTTTCGAACAGGAACAGACTAATTTGCATATAGCCAGGTTCTGAGCTGGGATGGTGCAGTGAGCTAAAAAAACGGTGTTGGATCTAGCCCTGATCTCTTGACTGGGTGAGAGTATTCTGCTTAATTCAGAAACTCTGTCCATCACCACCCCTGGTTGTTAAATATTTTGGTGGAGTTGGACAGTGTTCCCACTGGTTATAAGATAAAACATTTCTAGGCTGAGCAGTTTTATGCAAATAGTGATCACCATAATGATTGTAACATTATAACTCTTCATAATTCGATGAACCCTGTAAGTAATCATGTTCTGTGAATTTTGCTGACATTACTAATTCTGACATCATATTATTAATGTTTTCAAAGTCCCAATCATCTGAGAATGTACTTGGTGTCACAAAGTCACTTAATGAAACCTTGAACTGATGTGGATATTTCAAGAGCTCAACCGGGCCAAAAATGTCATAATCAGTTCTGTCCCATGCTACCCCACCGGGTATTGGATTGGCTGAGATGTTTACAGATGACAGTTCTCTTTTCACAATGTGGGAGGATGTGTGAGGCTTTAGGACCAAGTTGATGTTCTGACTCGCTGTGTCCATTGTACTATATTTTCCATCAATTAATTTTCCAAAACAGAGAACCATGATGAGCCAAAGCAGGAGAGTAAGTACACCTAACAGAATCCAAAATTCAATCCATGGTGAAATCAGATATGTTTCTTTTAGTTGGTGACAAAGTTCAATTACTTTGTCTTTGAAAGTTTCTTCATGCTCGCTTGGATCTTCAGAGAAGTTGTCGAAATTGATGAAGTAGCCAGATGCAGTTCTGTCAATTGTTGGAATTGTTTCCGCATTTTCATTTGCTTTTGCATTTTTCTTTGTTTCATTAGCATAGTCAGGGGCTACATCATTGTAGACTGGTGTTTCTTGATGAACTGTTGCAATTTGGGTTTCAAGAGGCACTAGTTCCATGGCATTATTGCATAGTCCTTTGTTATTCACTGCAGGTTTATCAAATGTGATTAGTCTCTCAGTATGAGCCTCTTGGATTGTAGCAAATTTCGGTATTCTGCTATTTCTTGGGAGTCTACTTGGCCTACTACTTATTATTGGCCACATGATTGTGGTTTTACCAGGTCGATCGATACAACTCTGTTCTCCTTTTTACCAGCAAGGGGCGGTAGTACAACTGATCTTGTTCCGCTGATAGCTAAGATAGGTACTGCTTTTCTGTAAGAAGGCCCAAATTCCTTCTTTACCGCGATCTTTTCTCTGACCAGATCCCCAGTCTTTGGAATCCAGACAGGTCTTGCTGGGACAGGTGTTTTTTTTCAGTGGTTGTCGGCTGTTGTTTCAACTTTATGTTACTCAGGTTTTTTCTTGTTTCATTTAAGTCCTGTAAAACAGCCAAACGATCTTTGATATCAAAGGATTTTTCTTCTACCACTGAAGTGTGACAATCAAGGTCCTGAATGAGCATTCTAGTTCCGAACAATAGTTTGTATGGAGTGAGACCTTTTAGAGAATTTCTTGGCAGATTATTAAGACTACGTTGGACACTTGCTAAATGTTTGACCCACCCATCACCCGAACCTAATACCCTCGCCGTTATAGATTGCTTTATGTCCCGTTTTTTTCTTTTCACAACCGCATTTCCCTTAGGATGGAAGGGAGAAGAGTACCGCAATGCGATGCCCATGCTGTTCATGGTCTCTTTGTAAGCTCGAGAGCTAAACTCAGGACCCTGATCAGAATGTAGCATGCCAATTGCGTATGTGCCGATAAAGACTCACAAATCTTTTTTAACAGTTCTGGCGTCAGCCGAGTGCTGGGGCCACATCCAAATGAATCTCGTACTGGAATCCACTGCGACCATGATATATTTATAGTTGCCATCCCTTTGTAAGGGACCACAGTGGTCCAGGTAAACACATGCTAATGGTTTATCTGAGATTAGAAGGGGCGTCTGTGCTGGTCGTTTTACTGTTGATACTTTCATTCTTTTGCATATTTCGCATTCTAGAACATAGTTCTTAGTTTGCTTTCTTATGCCCGGCCACCAATATCTCTGTTTTAATAATGATGTTGTGGCGGAAATACCAGCATGTGCAGAAGGTAGCCCTTCGTGTGCCGCTGAAACGAGTCCTAATCTGTGTTCCATGTTTGGAATTGCTCTATCCCCCACTCCAGGGATTCGAGCAAATGGAACATTGTTCGCATCAGTTATGTATGAGTACTTTACTGGAAAGCCTTTCGGGAGTGTTTTTCTGTCATTTTTTACTGAAGCACTGACAGCTTGCAGTATGTCGCTGTCTATTTTTGTTTTTGACCGGGTGATAGCAGCTACGGAAGCCGTTTGCACAGCTGCCTTCGCTGCTTCATCAGCCAATGAATTCCCTGCAACGTGAACGCCATCACGTTGATGACTCAGTGTGTGTATCACGTGAGTCTATTGTAGTTCTTTTTGTAAAATAACTATATGTTCCTAAAGCGTTTTATGCTTGATTGTGCCACCTTTTGCATCTTTGAAGCCATTTTGAACCCAGTTCAGCAAGTATTCATTATAATATTGAACGCAGTAATATGAATCGCACACTATTAGTGTGGGGAATTCGCGATCGGTATTTTCAAGCGCCATCTTAAATGCTAGTAATTCAGCTCGCTGAGCTGTACAATCTCCTAGAGATTGAGTTTTAGTGACCATTGGTCTAAATTTCCCTTCATGCCAACGACCTTTAACGATTGCGCATGCAGCACTATATGCTTGTTTACCCCCAACTGCTGGGTTGTGCTGATCCGTCTGTATATATTATACAACCGTAATGTTCTAGAGGCAGGATTTCAGTCGACAGAGGACATTCATATTCATATTGGAGAAATTCTTGTGTTTTTAAATTAGGATCAAATTCGTGTACTACGTCTGTTGCAGCAAGAGAATTAACCCATTGTATCCATCTCGGATGTAATGCTTTAGCATTTGGAATGCTTGCTTTTGTTACTGCTTCTAAGGCAGGTACCGGTGTAACGATTATTATTCATTTACCTTGTGATAGGGCTCTTTCTTTTGCTAAAGCAGTTTGAACTGCAGTCAGACTTTTTTCTGTAGAACTGAATTTCATTTCAGCTTGAGTGTACAAATGAGATTTGTAAGCTATAGGTACCGTTTCTCCCTCATTAGAGGTCAGGTATGTGAATCCGCATCTTCTTGGGATGACTCGGATTACAAGATTGCGTATGTTTTCGCTAGTTTGTAATTTTGTTTTAGCTAACATGTCTGTTTGCAATGATCTCAAAATCTCTGTGTGTTTCTGAGTGCAATTGATTTGTTTCAAATCAGGTCTTATTAATTCATAGAGAGGTTTAACCCTCTATGCATAATTTAGAATGTATGTTCTTCTGAAATTCAGGAAACCTAGTATTGATTGTAAATTCTTCAGCGTTTTTGGTGCTTGGAGTACAGCACATTTCTCTAAGAAATTGTCTGCCAGGCTTTTGCCTTCACTTGATAATTAATATCCTAAAAATAGGACAGTTAGATGGGCAATTCGTGACTTTTTAAAGTTGAATTTGTAACCCTCTGACGCGAACCCAAGTATTATGGTGTTCACCCTTTTTAAGTGAGTCTCCAGGTCATCATCTGTGAGATAGATGTCATCGACATATGATAATGCTTCATCATCATATATTTGTAGTAACTCTGTTACCCTTGCTGAGAATAATCCTGGGCTTTTCTTGAATCCCTGTGGGAGTCGGCAAAATTGTTTTTGCGATCCCATTATTAAGAAAGCGGTCAAATACCTGCTTTCAGTTGCAATGTTTTGACAGAAGAATCCATTGGAGATATCTAATGTTGTTTTATATTTTTTGCGCACAATGTTATTCATTGGTGCTGCACTATGTGAGTTTTGTACTGCAAATGTTTTACAACAGGAGTTTAAATGTCTAAAGTCCAAAACTAGACGATATGAATCGTCTGGCTTGGAGACAGGAAACAAAGGATTGTTCATTTGAGAGGTGCATGTTTCAATCACCCCTTGATATTCAAGTTGATCTAAGATCTCCCTGACTTGCTTTTTAGCTTCTTGTTCAACTGGGTACTGCCTTTGTGCAGTGGGCTGATTTTTTAACTGGATTTTGTGGTGAGGAGAATCCTCATCCCATCCTACATGATTTTTATATAAGGCAGGAGCTTGGGCTACTGCCCATTTTCTTGCCAATGTGTATTTTTTATGAATCGGAATTTGATTTGAGAAGGCAGGCATAATCATTTGTTCGCCATGAGGGCACTCCCTGACAAACTCTGGTGGCCAGTCTTTCTCAGCTAAAAGGATGTCATAGCCTTTAGAAAGTTTTTCCCAAAAAAGACCTTTTATTTTCCTAGTTCTATATCCCTCTGTTCGTAATGTTATTTCATATAGTTTATGGGGCACACTAACTCATGTGTCTGCAGTTTCCACCTGAATGTACTCATTCGTGTCCACTGTCTCCAGAAGATTCATCGGGATCTTGCGAGCTATGGTCACTTCTGCTGCGCTGTCTAGCATTGTCTGTGCCCACTCTCTGTTTTTCAGTTGCGTCCTCAGAATTCTCGGCATGTTTAATTTTAATACTTGCTACCTTCTCTCTAGGAAATTGTAATGTTTTACTTTGATGAGCAGGTTCCTTTTCTTTGGACTTGACGTGCTCTTCTCTGTGTTCTGACCGTCCTCTTCTTTCCGATTTCTGTGAGGAAGATCGAGAAAGATTGAGTGAGAAGGATCGAGAGGGACGTGTATCAACATCTTGATATCTGTCTGGTTTTCTTATCTTATCCCTATCTCTATATCTTTTTTCAGAGGGCTCCCTTTGGGGAGACTTGTCTTCTCGGCCTGGAGATCTCTTTCTACGCTGAGGAGACCTTCCTCTGGACTGGAAATGTTTTTCCCTGGGAGTGGATTGTTTATTACCATCTAAACTCTTTTTGGGAGTTCTTAAATTATTTTTAATAAATATTTTTTCAGGATTTTCAGTTAGTTGGGGTTTTACCGGTTTCCCACCCAAACTATCTCTTCCTAGCTCTTCATAGGATTTTTCTATGTTTCTGGCGAGTTCAAATGGTTGGTCTGCTATATCTGTTTCCTTCAATTTCTGGCGGATCGCCACTGATGCTGCTTCTCCTTTTATGTTGGCTAATAATATAGCCGAGACCTGCTTGAAGTCTTTCAGTAATTTCATACCAAGCGTTAAAGCAGGTTCTGGACCGTATTCATTTTGAATCTTTCTTAGTACATCTGGTATCACTGCCATAGACGGGACACCATGTGTTTTTGTGTAGATCGAAGCAAAGATTGTGCCCCAAGTGTCACAGTCTTCCACATGTGGTGCGATCCCCATTGGAAGACAGATAGTCAGAATTCTGTGTTTCTCAGTAGGAGTAGTATCTGGAAATACTGCCTCTATGTGAGTAATTTTTTGTGCTAACCAGAATGGAATTTGTTCCCGTTTTATGGGTACTTTACCAAGACATAATTGTATGTTCTGTGGTGTGATTTTGTTTGTGTTCCCCTGGTGAGGGGTCTGCTGTGGAATATTAATTGTCGGTTGGACTGTTGAAGTCCGCATGACATACTGGACCAATTGTCTATGAATTTTATTAAGAGTTTTAGCTGAGCTAAAAGTTCAGGAACTGACATTTTATCAATGTCTGGATGTGGTGTGTAGCTGGCTAGAACCGGCCACGTTGCTCCTGGTCTACCTAGTGAACAGGGCCTGGTGATGTGATTATTATGTTTTAGGGCGCCATTAAACCAGAGCAGGTGCTCTTGGTAATTTCGTGGGATTTCGATCTCCTCGAAAGGAGTGTATTCTCCCGGAGATTCCCCTATTTTGTAATAGTGGAAGTCTTTTGTCACAGCGTGTGCTGCTGGAAAATTTATCCATGAATAGAATACCTCTGTCTGCCAATATTCATGTGCCCCCACCACAAATATGACTGTACCACCTCTTGGTGTCAGTCCATTTTCTATAAGTTTAAGAGTTATAGTTCTTCTTATATTGACCGGAATGATTATAACACTCGGGTCATTTTCTTGGAGGGCTAGGTCTTCCTCTAAGAGTCGAGCTGCTAAGGCTTCTCTTTCTCTCTCTTCGTCACTTTCTGCCATTTTTCTGACTGAACGTTTTTTGTTGCAGATCGAGTTTCTAGGAAACAAAGATTAGGTGCACAATATTTTGGAACACTGTATCCTTCAACGTTGATTAAACCAAAAACTAATACATAGGAATCTCTTCCTGCTAAGTTCCGGTGGATATTAACCTTTCACCCACTCCAGACGTCTATTGGAGTTTTTACAGTATAAGGGTTCTGTGTGAAAAAGCACGACTGAGTTACTCTAGTGTCTTGCGTTAGATTATCGCCTTACCAAACGTTGGGCGCCATGTAGTGTAGTTCCTATTTTCCCAATAGACTCTGCACATTAGAATAACATAAACAGCAGTGTAGACATAGGACTGAGGTCATCTAGGTCTCTACTGACTATGTTAAACTTAATTTAGGTTTGCGCCAGCTAGCTCAGAGGTCACTGGAAACTTTCTTGAATGAATAGGGAGGGATGAACTTCCCTGGCTCAGACAAGAAGGGATTCAGTTTCCGACAACCGCATAAACATGACAACTTTGCTCCCTCAGAATAAGAGTGTATCTATAGAGTCGTGTGAAAACAATAGACAGCTATTTCCCTCAGTTAATCGTGCATACTTAGTTTTACCAGAGTGCAGAGAAATAGGGAGACAGGCGTTTTCAATAAAAGGTGTTATTTATTGAGCAGTCTTCTTTCTCATGCAAGAGAAACGAATTGCCACAATTGCAATACTTATCATAAAGTAAATGCGAACAGTAAAAGTAGTATTCGGAAATAATACTGTAAAAGGATTGATATAGTTTCTTAGCCATATGATACTTTTAAATGGATAAAATATATACATACATAAATACATTGACTAACGTACTCAACTGGTGCTTCTAACTAAGCCTACCCCGGTGTACCTGACCTAAGCCTAATACTTGGGAAGGGATGAGTAAGTACCAGTTTGAGTTAAGTTATTTAAGATTGTTTTGCCAAGAATCTGCATCAAGAATTCTCTTAAGGGTTTAGTCAGCTCCGTACCTTGGTAATAGAATGTGGGAGGTCTGGTATCTCTTTCCTCAGGACTCGATCTCCCAGCAACCCGTAAGCGTAGGCTGGAAACACCGGAGCTAGATTTTTTCGGCTGGAGAAAAGGGCAGCATCTCTCTCAGTGCGTCAAACGGGAGGGGTGGCTTCTGTGGGCTCTCGCATCAGCTGGGCTCTCGGGCAAATAGATGGCCGCTCTGCTCCAAACCACCGTGTGTTTGCTTAAGGCAACTGTTGGTATTTTATACCTGGAAGGTGCCGGGTTTGACGTAAGGTTGGACATAAGACGTCTCTTAGAACTAACAGTTCTTTCTGGACTACAGGAGTTCTTGTTCAAAACAAAACAAAAGCATGGGGGATTTTCCCTAGCTGCTGGAGGCTTGGTTTGTTTAAAGAACGCGTTGTGCTTTCTAGGAGTCGATGGAAGTAGCCGTGCTGTGCTTTGGACTGCATGGACTATTACTGAATATTGATCTGATTCTTATGCCTTTATCAAGATATTATTGATTATAACCTCACAAGGGCATAAATCGGGAATATCCAATTAGGGTCCTAGATATAAACACGACAAAACAAGAGATAACTAACTAATGTACCCTCAGGGGGTGGGAGGGTGGGTAGGACTGCTCAAAACTAAGGATGGGCGGAAGTCGCGTAAGGGGCTTACGAGGAGAGGCACTGAGATTAAACCAATCTCCGTGCCTCTCCGCATAGTTCCGTTACGCGACAGCTGCCGGCCGCCACCCTGCCGCCTACCGCCCGCAGTATTAAATTACATTAAAAAGCCTAAAATAACATTTAAAATAAAAACTTACCTTATCGGCGGTGCATCCGTGTCCATCGCGCCTTCTTCTGGGAACTGCGCATGCATGGGAGCCCGCGCCTGCACATTCCTCGCCAGGAATGCACATGCACAGGCTCCCGCACCTGCGCAGTTCCCAGAAGAAAGAGTGATGGACATGGATGCGCCGGCGATAAGGTAAGTTTTATTTCAATGTTATTGTAAGGCTTTTTAATGTAATTTAATACTGCAGGCGGGAGGCGGGCGGGAGGCGTGCAGCCAACTTCGGTTACGCCCCCGAGTGTGCAGAGATTTGCCTTGTTTCTCTGCCTACATTGCGAAAGGCGGAAGGGGCAAATCTCCGCACATTCTGTGGGCGGAACGGAGATGTCCGCCCGCCCCTACTCGAAACACGGAGCAGGGCATGGGAGGATTGGCATGCCCACTCAGGTGCACAATTATTGTTTGGCTGGCCCACTCAGTCTTCCCAAAGCAGTCATACGCACTTCCATTTTTGCAATGCAGGCTGTATTACAGCCTGCATG